>NC_142950.1:14806223-14826223 GCF_046866305.1 Octopus bimaculoides
TTAGAAAGGGAGACCGAAAGCACCATACAAGCAACGTAAGACCAAGCTTTAGTCCCCAAATGGAGGGTCAACCTTAGGAATGAATATCTCCGTTGTGCCTCATCTGCATAGAGTGGATGAAACCATTGCCCATATCACGAACGAATACTCTAAACTTGCCCAAAGCCACTACAAGTTGTAGCGACACGATCAGGTAAGTGCTCCATTGGAAAGTATGCAAAAAGTGGAGGCTAGAGAGAGGCAAGACGTGGTATGAACACAAACGGCAGAGAGTGGTGGAGTCAGTGACTAGCAAAATCCTCTGTGATTTCCCAATCCAAATAGATCAAGTGCTAGAGCATAACAAACGAGACCTAGTAGTGGTGGACAAGATGCACCACATATGCTATATAGTTGATGTTGCATGCCCATTTGACCCATGAATAGTCAAGAAGGAAGGCGCAATACAACCCTCTTAAGTATGAAATAATCCGGCTATGGGAAATGAAGAAGGTGAAGATAGTACCAATTATTGCTGAGTCTTTGAGAAGAGTATCAGATGGCATCAAAGGGAATATAAATGAAACTGGAATAGAGTACCCAGTAGAACTGTTACAAAAGGTTTGCTCCTTGACATGGCCAGAGTAATGAGGAAAATATTTGATACTTGAAAAGAATGGATAGCATAGTACCGTACGCTGCAGGCAAGCAAGCCCGCTACGCATGTAAAACTCCAGGAGCTTCAACAAAACCTGTGATAAAGAGAAATGATGATGATGATGATGATGATGATGATGATAATAATAATGATAATAATAATAATAATAATAATAATAATAATAATAATAATAATAATAACAACAACAACAACAACAACAATAGTAATAATAATAATAATAATAATAATAATAATAACAACAACAACAACAATAGTAATAATAATAATAATAATAATAATAATAATAATAACAACGACAACAACAACAATAGTAATAATAATAATAATAATAATAATAATAATAATAATAATAATAATTATCATTATTATGATGATGTTTTTTTTTCATCTTTCTTCAAATTTTCTTCCATTTCTCGCCGGGTGTTTTCCGTACACCTAGGGCAGAGAAACTCGTTGTATGCATTCCTAGTTTACACACGCAAATTCACAGGTAAAACATGTATTTAAGAAAAAAAATTTATGAATGGATGTTTTCACAGCGATAATGCTCTTCTCAGTATGAGTCGTTCCAGTTAGCACGATTTTTCGCACTTCCTTTAGGGATGGTAAGCCTGGTATCATTTTCAAATAGGTTTCAGTACCTTTTTTTTATCATTCCTAGAGATCCTACAATCACTGGTATGGTAGACGCCTTGAGGTGTCACATTTTTTTCAATTTCTATTAGTAAGTCTTTATATTTACTGATCTTGTCAAATTCTTTCGCCGCTATATTATGATCAGAGGGAATACTCATGTCAATTAATAAACATGTCTTCTTTGTCTGATCTTTTATAATAATATCCGGTTTATTAGCTTTTATACTCTTGTCGGTATGTACGGGGAAGTCCCAGAGAATCGATACATTTTCTCCCTCAGTCACAGCTTCAGGATGGTGTTTATACCATTTGTCAGCGGTTTTGATTTTATAATGCTGACATATTGCCCAGTGTAAATACTGGCCAACTCTGTCATGTCTTGCTTTATATTCTACAGGTGCTAAGACTCTACACCCTGAGATTAGGTGGTCTATAGTTTCAATCGGCATTTTGGGTCAGCTCCATTTTTTATCACATTGGCTTGGTAGTTCCGGGTTAATAAGCTTTGGTCTTGAGCAGCCAATATGAAACCTTCACTCTCTGCTTTTAGCCCTGAACTTCGTAACCACTGATGCGTGCGTTTCTGGTCGACATCAGCTTGTTTGCTACGAGCCACATACTTGCCATGCAGAGGTTTCTGTTCCCATCTGCTATTATTATTCTTATTGTTCAGTAGTTTTATTTTTATAACGTGCTTTCACTTCACTACCGAGCGCAGCTCTGTGCGCCTTGGGTATGTGCTGTGGTTTGCTGTGGTGCTCTTATGTTTACTGTATTGAAAGTGTTTTGCGTAGAATGTGTGCAGTGCCCAGTAGTGCAATTTTCTGTATGTTATATATATTTGTAAGTCCTGGTGTCTTTGTTATGTATTTGTCTGAATATTTTTTTATTATACCTAAGGCACCTACTATGATAGGAATTGTTTCTGTTTTTAGACTCCTCATTCGAGTTATCTCTATTTCCAGGTCTTTGTATTTTGAAAGTTTTTCCATTTCTTTTAGAGAAACGTTGTCATCTGCTGGTATTGATACATCAATTAGAAAGCATTTTTTTTCTTCATGACCTTTGACAACTATATCTGGTCTATTTGCCTTAATTTCTCTATCTGTGTGTATTGGCATATCCCAGAGTATGGTTGCTTTCTCGTTTTCTGTGACCTTTTCTGGCGTGTGTTTATACCATCTTTTTTCTGTTGTTATTCCATAGTGTTGGCATAGCTTCCAGTGTATATAGGTCCCAGCTCTGTCGTGTCTGTGAATATATTCCTTCTTAGCCAGGACTGGGCAGCCAGAGATAATATGATTTATTGTTTCTTGTCTATCTCCACATATTCTACAGTTACTAGTTATATTTCTTTTCATTATGTGTTTTTGGTAATTTCTGGTGGGGAGGCTCTGGTCTTGTGCAGCAATTAAAAATCCTTCAGTCTCTGCTTTGAGTCCTGAACTTCTCAGCCATTGCTGGGATTTTTCTTTGTCTATTTCTTTCGCATTTAGTTTAGCCCAGTATTTACCATGTAGGGGCTTTTCTTGCCATCGTTTTATCATGGTCCGTTGCTGTTCTAGTTTTAGTTTGGATTTCATTTGTTTTATAGCTTTTGTTGTTTCTTCTTCTTCTTCTTCTTCTTCTTCTTCTTCTTCTTCTTCTTCTTCTTCTTCTTCTTCTTCTTCTTCTTCTTCTTCTTCTTCTTCTTCTTCTTCTTCTTCTTCTTCTTCTTCTTCTTCTTCTTCTTCGTCTTCTTCGTATTTGTTAGGTAGATTGATTTCTTGTTTGTATTTGTCAGCTTCCTTAAATACTGAAAACAGTTTTTTGTTTTGCTCGTGTTTTGTGGCTATTTGTATTAGTTTCCCTTGCTTCTGGAGTAGGTATTTTTGCAGTCCCATGGTGGTTATTTTATAATAGTTTTCTAGCTGTATAAGACCCCTGCCACCTTCTGTGCGTTGTATATATAGCCTTTCTATGTCAGATTTTGGGTGGTGCATCCTATATCCTGTCATTATTTTTCTTGTTTTCCTGTCTATTTTACATAGTTCGTTTAGTGTCCAGTTAAGGATGTTGTAGCTGTAGCTTATAACTGGGACAGCTAAAGTGTTGATACCCATTATCTTGTTTTTAGCATTGAGCTCTGTTTTTAGTATTGATCTAACTCGTCTATAGTACTCTTTCTTTATTTTTTCTTTCATTTGTGTATGTTGTATCCTATCTAGTTCATTGACTCCTAAATACTTATATGGTTGGCTTTCGTCTAGTTCTCTTATTTCATTGGCTTTATCTAGTGTTATATTGCTACTTTTAACTAATTTTCCTCTTTTCAGGGTTGCTTTGGCACATTTTTCTAATCCGAATTTCATATCTATTTCCTTGGTAAAGCCGTGTACTGTCTGTAGTAGTGTTTCTAGCTCTTTGTCGTTTTTTGCATATAATTTTAGGTCATCCATATATAGAAGGTGGCTGACTGTTTTTCCGTAGCATTTGTAACCGCATCCAGTTCTATTTAGCAATTCAGTTAAAGGTGTGAGTGCCAGGCAGAACAGGAGTGGAGAGAGCGTGTCTCCCTGGAATATTCCTCTTCTAATGGGGATGGCTTTCGTTTTCACAAGTCCCTCTTTTGTTTTGAGCTGTAGCACTGTCATTGAGTGCTCTATGTATTTTATGATAATTGGTGCCACCTTGTTTATGGCTAGTGTTTCCAGAATCCACGTGTGGGGAACACTGTCGAAAGCCTTTTGGTAGTCCACCCAGGCCATACTGAGGCCTTTCTTCGTTCTGCGGCTGTCTTCAGTTATGGCTTTATTGATCAATAATTGATCTTTACAGCCGTATGAGCCCTTGCAGCATCCCTTCTGCTCTTCTGGAAACAGGTTGTTATATTCCAGGTGTTTACTGAATCTCTGCGATATTATTGCAGTAAAGGCTTTGTAGATCGTAGGGAGACAGGTTATAGGTCTATAGTTTTGTGGTTTCTCCGTTTCCGTGGATTTGGGGATTAAGATGGTTTTCCCTTTTGTGAGCCATTCAGGCATTGTTTCTGGATCTGCTATTATGTTGTTAAAGTTTTCTGCCAGCTTTTTATGCATTGCTGGCAGGTGTTTTAACCAGAAATTGGGGATCTTGGGGATCTTATTATTATTATTATTATTATTATTATTATTATTATTATTATTATTATTATTATTATTATTCAATATTATTATTATTATATAAGGAGAAAAACAATTAGTTTTTAATCTCTGAGCAAGAAATAAGTAGTAAAAGTATTACAGACTAAAGTCTATTTGCTAACGTATATATGTTTGTGTATCTATGTTTGCCCCCCCCCCCTCCATCATCGCTTGAAAACTGATGCTGGTGTGTTTACGTCTCTTTAAAATAGCGGTTCGGCAAAATAGACCGATAGAATAAGTACTAGGCTTACAAAGAATCAGTCCTGGTGTCGATTTTCTCGACTAAAGGTGGTGCTCCAGTATGGCCGGAGTCAAATGACAGAAACAAATATAAGAATAGAAATCCATATAGATCTATCTGTCCGTACACAGACACACATACTTAAACACACACGCATATACCTGTATGCATAACTTAAAGGTATAACAGAAAATAATTTTGAGATACCGTGTAATTGAAATTCGATCAAAATAGTTGAACGCCCTCTGGTGTATTAATATTTAAACGGACAAATTTATTACAACGAAAATTCTTGTTCATGAAATTGCGTTTCGGTGAAAATATCCAGTGTAAATTCTTTGGGAGCCGTCTTCGAAACCTGTTAATTATTTCCTCCGTTTATCCCGGACATCATGTGTAGCTAATGTTTCGAAGAAGCTGAAGGATATTGGAATTGAGACCTGCGTTGCCGACCTGCAGAAAGGTGCCATCTTGTATTCTGCAACAAGGAATCTTAAGCGAGATCGTTGTAGAGATTCGAGAAGACTTGTCATCAACACTCAAGATGATATCTCTGCTAACTAAATTAGCATCTAATAGCTTTTTCTATAACAATAATAATAATTACAATAATAATAATAATAATGATAATAATAATGTAATGATAATGAAGACGATGATGATAATAACAGTAGTAGTAGTGATGAGAACGAAGATGATAATGATGATGATGATGATGATGATGATGATGATGATGATGATGATAATGATGATGATGATAATGATGATGATAATGATGATGATGATAATGATGATGATGATAATAATAATGATAATAATAATAATAATAATAATAATAATGATAATAATAATAATAATAATAATAATAATAATTATAATAATAATAATAATAATAATAATGATAATAGTAATAATGATAATAGTAATAATAAAACGAATAAATAGATGAAACAAACTAGTGATCTTTATGAAGAAGATGAATGGAAAGAAGACGAAAATGAAAGACAAATGAAATAATAAAAAATGGTGTACAAAGGAAAAGAAAAATGAAAAGATGGAAGAGAATGAATATGAAGTATACACGAACTGAGAATTTCCAAAACAGATGAAAAAGAATGCAAGAAGAAGGAGGGGAAGGGGAAGGAGGAGGAAATAATGATAGTAATAATAATAATAATAATAATAATAATAATAATTATGATAATGATAATAATAATAATGATAATAATAATAATAATAAGAAGAAGAAGAAGAAGAAAGAGAAGAAGTGTAGAAGAAATGAAGATGGGGAGGAGGAGGAGGAGGAGGAGGAGAAGGAGAAGGATGAATAAAGGAGGAGGAAGAAAAGAAGAAGAAGAAGAAGAAGAAGAGAAAGAAAAAGAAGAAAAAGAAGTGGAAGAAGAAGAAAATTAAGAATAATAATAATAATAATAATAAGAAGAAGAAGAAGAAGAAAAAGAAGAAGGGGAAGAAGAAGAAAAAGAAGAAGAAGAAGAAAAAGAAGAAGAAGTGTAGAAGAAATGAAGAAGATGGGGGAGGAGGAGGAGAAGGAGAAGGATGAATAAAGGAGGAGGAAGAAAAGAAGAAAAAGAAGAAGTGGAAGAAGAAGAAGAGGAAGAAAAAGAAGAAGTGGAAGAAGAAGAAGAAGAAGAAGAAGAAGAGGAAGAAAAATAATAATAATAATAATAATGATAATAATAATAATAATAATAATAAGAAGAAGAAGAAGAAGAACAAGAAGAAAAAGTGGAAGAAGAAGAAGAAGAAGAAGAAGAAGAAGAAGAAGAAGAAGAAGAAGAAGAAGAAGAAGAAGTGGAGGAATAGGAAGAAAAGCAAAAGAAAATAGATAAGCGGCTGAGCGCAGAGTTGATCACGAAGAAGACTGAGTTATCCAACGCTGTAATAATAAAGGTAAAATTAACTTCATGTGTGAGAGGGAGCTGTTGTAATTTATTATCGGCCGCCATCTTGATCTAGCAGTGTCACCCACTTTCTTTGTAATATTCTCTCTAATTTTTTTTCTTTCTTCTGTTTTTACGACTTTTATATGACCAACCTCCTTATATAAATGTGTGTGTGTGTGTGTGTGTGTGTGTGTGTGTGTTTGTGTATGTAGATATGCAAATACAAATGTGTATAAATGTATGCATGTATGTATGTATGTATGTATCTATCTATCTGTCGTCTGTCTGTCTGTCTGTCTCTCTGTCTGTCCGTCTGTCCGTCTGTTTGCCTGCCTGTCTGTCTGTCTGTCTACTTATCAGTAGATGTATGTGTTTGTGTATGTAGATATTTTGTTATTTCTTTGTAATAATGTAATAATATTAATATCATACATTGTGTATCCGGCGTGGCTTTGTATTAAGTAGTTTGCTTCCTAACCGTATGGTTCTGGCTTCTGTCCCATTGCATCTCACCTTGGACAAGTGTCTTTTACTTTTATTTTCATTCATATATAACCTTGTGATTGGATTTGGTAGATGGAAACTCAAAGAAGGCAGTAGTATATATCTATACAAATCTATGTGTATGTGTGTGTGTGTGAGTCATCTCTATTTAATATTAGTCGAGATAAAGGCACTGAGCTGGCAGAACTGTTAGAACGCTGGGTGAAATGCTTACAGGCATTTTGTTCATCTTTACGTTCTCAGTTCAAATTCTGTCGAGGCTGATTTTGCCTTTCAGGATCGATGAAACAATAACTAGTTGAGCACTGGCTGCGATGTAATCGACTTACCAATTCCCCCCAGATTGCCAGCCTTGTGCCAAAATTTGGAATCAATACAAGCCAATATAAATGTTGGTTGGTTGGTTTCTCTTGTCACACTTTAGAGAGAGAGAGAGAGAGAGAGAGAGAGAGAGAGAGAGAGAGAGAAAGAGAGAGAGAGAGAGAGAGAGAGAGAGAGAGAGAGAGAGAGAGAGAAAAGGGATGAGGAGAGAGTTAACTTAAGAGGCATTGGATGAATGCGCTGGAGATAATGAGTAAATGAACTCTACACAAACCCATTGAGACAGAAAGCATCATAGAAACAGTTTTCCGTAATAGATTGTGTGCATATAAATTACCATTCTATTGAAATATATGTTCAGCTATTGATCACCAACTTTTATTTTCATATATATGTGTGTGTATATAATATATATATATATATATATATATATATATATATATATATATATATATATATATATATATATATATATATATATATATATATATATATATATATATATACATACATATATATAAATGCATATACATATATATATAAAATACACATATATATATATATATATATATATATATATATATATATATATATATATGTGCATATACATGTGCCTGTATATGTGTGCATATATATATATATATATATTTGTATTTCACAGAGTGAGTGTGTGTGTGTGTGTGTGTCTGTGTGTGTGTGTGTGTGTCTCTGTGTGTGTGTGTGTGAACTTCTATGATATAAATTCTTCGAGAGAATAATTTTGTTTATATTTATTTTCAGACTTTTTAAATAGTTTTATTTGATTTTTTATGGTAATAAATATTTTTCTTTTGAAACTTATTATTCATTTCATCATTTTGTATAAGCGCTGTGGTATTTGACAAAAGTTAAATCGTAATTATTGTTTGTATGCCAAATTTCTGGATATTACCCATGGTATAAAAAGTATACTCTCAAAGTTATCCGTCACATGATGAAAAACACTCTAGATGGATAGACGAATGGTTCTGCATGTATAAATAGTTAGACAAACAAATAGATAGATACATACACAGGCAGATCGATAGATAGATAGATAGATCTATCTATCTACCTATCTATCTATCTATCTATCTATCTATCTATCTATCTATCTATCTATCTATCTATCTATCTCTTCTCACGGACGTGCTGTCACATCGGCTGCGAAGGTAAACGTTTATTTGACCTTTTACTGTCCACATTTTGTTGGAATTTTTAAATAATTTTGTTGCGAAGCACCTAGGCTTCATTTGTGTGTATTTTCAAGGGCAGGAATTGGCCCCCAGGGGCAGTTTCGGCCCTAGCAAAATACAAATATTTCCTTCTTGATATTTGAAAAATGTCGAGAAACATAATTTTGGAACGCTTGTCTTGTTCTTTTGACAAGCATTTCCCGAGGCTTCAGATGCCAGAAGAGAAAAAAGAACAGAATAGCGCGTACTCACACAGTGACAGGAACGCAGTTGCTGTAAACGTCACAAAGACGGTAATTACAGCTACTAACAGCCCTCTCACCACCACCACCACCACCAACAACACCAACAACGAAAACAAAACTGTAACCAAGGTTACAAAACCATGTGTAAAAACCGTCACAAATGTCTCTGACGTAAGCACCATTGCTGCTGACGCCATCATCACCACCACCAACAACAACGACAACAACAACAACAACAACAACAACAACAACAACGACAACAATAACAACAACCGCAACAACAAGCACGTAAAGTTATCGGCCGTCAGCAATGACACCATCACCTGTTCAACAAACTCTGCTGCCACTACCACCACCTTTGAACCAGGCAGTACATACACCAACATAAACAAAAATATCCAGAAGAACATGTCCGCCAGCACAACAAAAACAAATTTCGCAAATGCTCTAAAGGAAAAAAGAACAATAGTGACGTTCACACAAAGACAAATAAAAGACACAAAATCCCTTCTTACGAAAGAAGGAGATGATGTCAGAATAAACATACCAAAAGATATTATAGAAATGAAAAATAAAAAGTGCATCATTTATAAACTGGTAAACACAAAAACCAGACGTGTAGAAAATGTTAGCACAGATAAAATTGAAGTTTGTCTTAGAAAAATTTGGCCTTATCAGAATCATGTCACCTGGGGAAGAAAATTTGGAACGGTGCAAGTGAGATTTCTGGATGAAAATTTAGCTAAACAATTTTCGACACTCTCTCTCCGCACAGATGACTTGGTAATGATACTGAGTTATCTAGGACAGAGAGTGACCAAAGTTATGATAAAAAATGTGCCATCGGAGGTGGACACCCAATGGGTGATATCGGCCGTGTGCCTGGAAATGGAGGAGGCAAATATTTTGGAGATTACGGTCGGAGAGGAAAAGAACTGGGGAGGGGAAAATCTGGAAATCCTTCTCCACATCACGGAGGAGGCTTCACAGAAAATTCCTCCAAACATTAGATTGGCAGAGGACCACAAGCTGTATGTGGTGGTAGAGGGCAGGCGACCTCGCTGTTACGTATGCAACAGCGAAGCACATCTGAAAAAGGACTGCCCTCTGGCCGCTAAACAAAAACAACAACAACAACAACAACAACAGAAGCAACTACCAAATACCCCCAACAGAAAAACCTTACTACCAACACCACCAGCAACACAAAAAACAACAACAGAAATATCAGCAATAACCACAACAGAAAAGACAACAGAAACTGCAAAAACAGAAGAAAAAAAAGAAAATTCCAAGACTGCCTCTCCCTCCCCCATATCACATACACCACACACAAATAACAAGCAGCCAACATCAATAAAAACAGCAACACAAACATTCACAGAAACACACACAGACGCACAAAATTTGCCGTTACCTCTTTCTGACTCCTCAGATCTCCCATCATCCGATGAAGAGAGTGGGGAGGAGTGGAAAATAGCTACGAAAGGAAAGAGGAAGCGCAGTAAGAAGAAAACAAAACAAAATGCAAACACAAACAAAGCAGGGAGATTCACATCTCCCGAAAATACTACTAATACCAATAGTAATATAAAAAAAAACAATGCTAACAGCAATAGACAGTACAAACACAGAGTTGATAAATTACATCAACTCTAAAACAAACATCACAAATAACGATATCAAAACCAACAACCACCCACGTACAACACCGCCAAAACACATTAAAATTATTCATGTAACACCAGCATTACACAACACAATAAAATCCCTCTACCCCAACTCGGTAGGGGGATTCCAGAAATATTTGTGCAAGAAATTGTACAATAGCCTCCTTGGTGAAAAATCCAAGGAGGAAACAAAACTTTCTAACGGTAAGTAACACTTTGTTCTTTTGTTTTGTGCTTTAAAGCACACGTATAAATAGAATCATGGTGAAGATTGGTTGTGTGAATGTGCGTGGCTTAGGGTCCCCTTGGAAACAAGGGTACCTCTTAAATGACATCAAGTCACACAATTTGGATATCATAGCCATTAGTGAGACCAGACTCCATGAACCGCGGGCCCTAAAGTCCATGTTTGGTGGACAGTTAAACATTTATTTTTCTCCCTGTCTGCCGAGGATGGGCGGTAGTGGCACGGCGGTTCTTTTTCG
Source organism: Octopus bimaculoides (assembly GCF_046866305.1). Classification (NCBI taxonomy): domain Eukaryota; kingdom Metazoa; phylum Mollusca; class Cephalopoda; order Octopoda; family Octopodidae; genus Octopus; species Octopus bimaculoides. Next base: position 14,817,266 of record NC_142950.1, read on the forward strand.
CAAGAGTCTGAATCTCCAAGTAAAGACGATATTTACGGAGGGTAGACTGGTTGTCCTAGATGTGGACGGCAGCGATGGAGGCGCTTTTCGGTTGCTGGCAGTTTATGTGCCTCCTTTAACAGGTCGGTCGGACTTCTTTCGACGTCTAGAAGTATTCTTGGGAACGTCTCGTCCCTTACTTTTAGTGGGGGATTGGAATGCTACCTTGGACACGCATCTAGACTACGTGGGGAGTGACAAAACTAGAAGGGGATGCAAAGGCCTCATAGACCTGCTCAGACGCTTCCAGTTGTCTGACAGGTACCGACTCGACCACCCAAATGTGCCAACGTGGACTTGGAGCAACCGCATTGGGTCGTCGAGATCGTATCTAGATAGGATAGTGTGTAGGACAAGAGATAGAGATAGTTTAGGATGTCCACAGTCAGCTACACGGATCACAAACTTGTGACGTGTACGCTAGACTTAGATAAGGCACATAGGCAGGGTCCCGGTTACTGGAAACTAAACGCGTCTTTCCCGTCGAGACAGGTTTTCAGAGACCGGATTAGCACGTTAGTAAGGAGGGCTTTGACGGGAGCCATCGTCAACAACAAATGGTGGTTTGCCCTCAAGAGAGCAGTAAGGGCGGACGCAATAAGGTATAGCAGGGCACTAGCTGTAGAGAAGAACAGAGTAGAGGGGGAGCTAGTGATGAAGTTAGAAGAGGCATTGCGAAGTGGCATCGCATCCGACGTTTTAGCGGCGAGGTTGGCCCTCGACCAACACTTCAATGCTAAACACGAAGGGTGTGCTGTCAGGGCAAGGATGCGTGCTCTGAGGAATGAAGGTGTTGGAGCCGCACGAGAGGCTCGGGTGGCGGAGGCGAAGCGGGGTAACAGAGCCACCATTCGGTCTCTGGTAGACGAACAAGGGCGCGAATTGCTCGAGCCGAGCAAGATGTGCGAGGCGTTTCAGCGGCATTTTGCCCGACTGTTCGGGAGGAGTGGCGAGCGAGAAGGCAGGGTGGACTTTAGTGCCTACCTGCACAGCTTGCCACGACTCTCGGCAAGAGAGGCGGAGTGCTGCGAAGGGGTCATCACGGCGGAGGAGGTGAGGGACGCGATGGCGGGTTGCTCGACGGACAAATCTCCGGGTTTGGATGGTCTGCCCTACGAGCTTTACAACTGTATGCCAGACTTGTTTGGAGACGTCTTGGCGGCCATGTACTGCAACTGGCAGCAGAACGGGAGCATTCCCGGTTTTGTGAGCCGAGAAGCGGTAACGCTGCTGAAGAAAGATCCAAACAAGGGGGACGCCATAGATAACTTTAGGCCCATCACTCTGCTCAATGCAGGCATGAACATTTTGGCCAAGGTGTTAGCCAAGCGGTTGGCGCTTGTCATCGAGAAACTCGTCGGCACGGAGCAGACGTGCGCCGTGCCGGGCCGGAGCATCCATGACAACCTCCATCTGATGCGCTACATCATAGAGAGGGTAGTTAAGGAACCTGGCATGGGTGGGGCCCTGATCAATTTGGATCAATCCAAAGCTTTCGATAGGGTAGACCATCGATACTTGGAAGCCGTACTCGAAGCGGCCGGCTTCGGTCCCGTTTTCCGCGGCTGGATGGCTGCCTTGTACACAGGCATCCGTTCGGTTGTTCGGGTCAATGGACGTCTATCGGGACCCTTCGACATTGCACGTTCGGTTCGTCAGGGAAGCCCCCTGTCGCCGCTCCTGTACGTATTGACTCTCGAGCCACTACTGCGGAAGCTGGCGACGCTGAGGGGCATCCCGCGAGAACTGGGGTGCGGGACGAGCGTGTCGGCATGCTCGGACGACGTCACCGTCATAGCGTCTAGCCACGAGCACATCGAGCTTGTCGGCGAGACGCTGAAAGACTACGAAGCGGTGACGGGAGCGAAAATCAACCGGGATAAGTCGGTGGGTTTGCTGCTCGGCACCTGGAGAAGCAAGCCCATACCGTCCGGCAGCGCCTCAGTAGTGGGACGCTGGACGGACGGTCCGGTCAAGTTGCTCGGAGTCTGGTTCGGTCCGGACCTGCAAACGGAGAAGAACTGGGACGAGATAACGAGTAGGGTGGCCACTCTCTGCCGGCAATGGTCCGAGAGGAAGCTGTCCCTAAAAGGTCGGGCGGAGGTGGCGAACGCGTACATCGCGTCCGTCATCGAATACCGCCTGACCGTCGTGCCTTGTCCCGATCGCGCCATCACCGAAATGGAGCGCATCCTCTTCCGCTTTTTGTGGAAAGGAAGCGTTCCGATGGTGAGGCGATCCGTTTGTTGCCAACACCCGCTGAAAGGAGGGCTGGGCATGCCGTGGTTGATGATGCGCAGACATGCGCTGAGACTGCGACATCTCCGGCTCTACGTAGACGACGGTGAGCAGGTGTGGTCGCCGTTTGTGCGACGCGCTTTCCCGCAGCTCGTCTCCATGACCGAGCTGCAGTCGTGGATCAAAAAGAGGCCGAGGAATGGCGAATGGCACCGTGAGTGTCGCGTTGCCCTGCAACAACTTTGCCGTTCCGGGTCGACCTTGAGCGGCTGCATCACAACGAAGTCATTCTATAGGGGATTAGTGGAGGGCAGGTACGACGACGATCTCGGGGCGAACCTGGGCGTCGACGAGGAATACCTGACCCGCGTGTTCAGGACGACTTTCGGGCCGGGACCTATGGACAACTTCCAGAGATCCCTGGCCTGGCAGTGTTACCGAGAGGCGCTACCCGTTCGGGATAAGCTCTATAGACACGGCTCGCGAAATGCGGGGCCGACCTGCCCGAGATGCGGTCAGAGCGATGAAACCGTTCTGCACGCACTCGTGCAGTGTCCAACCATTTCGGAGCTGTGGGCTTATGTCGAACGATTGCTGTCACGTGTGGGACGAGTCGGTTTATCAACCGAGTCTATCGTCAATATCGTCACGCCTCCTTCCTTTAAACGGGAAGGAAGAGCTGTATTTATCGTACTTGTGGCTATGGCGAAAGAATGCATCTGGTGGACGCGTCTGAAAGGATTAGAGACAAATACTTTCCTCTCTGGTCAATCTCTCATCAACTTTTTCAAGTATCACTTGAAAAGGAAGGTGAGAGTAGAGAGGCAAGTGTTGTCTAGCAAATGTTTCGAAAAAAGATGGATACATGTAGCAAGAATGGCACGTATAAATGACGAAGCCACCTTGACCATGATTCTATAAAACGTTTTAAAATTTGGTAAACAGAGAGTTACTTACGTTTCTTGCATAAATAAAAGAAATTTTATTTAACAAACTGTGACACTAAGGACCGAGGTTACCGTGGTCTTTTCGTAGGTTTTTCTTTCCACGGATAACCTCCCCATTTATTGGGAATTTTCTGTATCATTTCATATATTTTGTAAATACCCCAAACGTTTTGCGATGTATTTTTTTCATCGTTGTCCCCACTTTTGCTTTTTTTTCTGCTTTGTTTTCGCCCCCCTCGAAAAGAAAAACTCTACATTTGTATTTTGTCCCCTCTGTGTTGAGCCCTGTGTGGCTAATAAAGAAACCTATCTATCTATCTATCTATCTATCTATCTATCTATCTATCTATCTATCTATCTATCTAAATATATATATACATACATACATATATATATATATATATATATATATATATATATATATATATATATATATATATATATATATATATGTATATATATATATATATATATATATATATATATATATATATATATATATGTGTGTGTGTGTGTGTGTGTGTGTGTGTGTGTGTGTGTGTGTGTGTGTGTTTGTATACATACATTGTAGTAAAGTTTATTTGCACACATAACGTGGTGGTCCTATAACGGACAATTTAACTGTTGTTTAAGCCCCTGGAAGACATGTTTTCCAGCTGGCTCTTGACACACAATCGATGACCTCCCTTGCAAAGACTATACGGACACAGGCTGTGTGTCGATAACCAGCTGGAAAAGATGTTTTCCTGGTTCTGAAACAACAGTAACATTGTCCTTTATAGGACCGCCACATTCTGTTGGCAAATAAACTTTACTATTCGGTACTGTTACTGTATATCTCCCGCTGCGAGATTTCAGACAAGTTGTTTTTCTCTCTATATATACATTTATATGGTATTAATAATGTCTTTTTTCTTTAGGGTTTTCTATTATTAAAATATTAATTATTTTGATTCAGCCTTTAAGGTTAGGTTTTATGATTATGTTGACTAGTATTTTTATCAGGATAATAAATTCTTTTTATTTTCTTGGTATGGCTATATATTGTTTTTTTTTGGAGGTTTATTAGTAAGATCTAAAAATATTACTAGTTTAATTCCTAATTTAGATTTTTCCTAAAGGTTTAATTACATATATATTTATTGTTAGCTATATATATATAAGTAGGTAGATAGATAGGTAGATAGATAGATGGACTAATAGCTACATCGATAAATTGATATTAACATAGATGCATAAATAGATTGATGAGTTTATACATGGATTGATCGATAGTTAGATAAATGGATAGATAGATAGATAGATAGATGGACTATTAGCTAGATAGATACGAGGTGTGTTCCAGAAGATTCGAGACATCTTTTAGTCGAGGTACTTATAACTGTCCTAGATTATTGTAATTAGTATGTCAAAACTATAGATCTAAATGCTGACCTGCCAAATTTTTTCCCAGTTTGAAGGCGACGGCTGTAACAGCACATTGAACACAACCTACTAAACACTGCTCGTTATAGCTGACGAATTTGCAGAATGCAGTCAGGACATGAAAACAATTTAGAAGCTTTCTATGCTATGAAGTTTTGTGCTAAACTGGGCAAAAATGTTACAGAAACATATGAAATGCTCCAGACTGCTTATAAATTAACTTGGATGAGTGGAGCATCTGTTTTACGCTGGCACAATTGACCAGGAAAAGCAAGTCCACTGGGAAGCTCATGATGAGCCCCTTTTTCGACAACAAGGATATTATCTACATCCACTGGGTTCCCTCTAGCCAGACGGCCAACAAAGAATACTTTGTGGAGGTTTTAAGGGAGTTGAAGAAGAGATTTCGTCGCAAAAGGCCAAAGTATCTGCTCATTTGTTTCACGAAACTCTTCAAGGCTTGCTCCAGCATGACCGCAATCTAACGACTGAAAAGATAATACATACATATTACATAAATTCTCAGTTTTATATCTTAGCAAGGCATTGTAAGCCTTGCATTCCTGCAAAAAATTCCACAGTTGTGTGGGTGTCAATGTTAAACTGATGTCGAAACGTAGAAAGTTGTGTGCGCCGACTAACAGATGAAGCGGAGATAGAGTAGAATGGAATGCGCGAGATGAAAATACAGGTTAAAATATGGGTTTAATGTACCTGTATGTGGATGAACTACGGTGTGGGGCAAACTGTGGTGTGTGGAGCAGAAATTTACGCATGACTACATTTACCATGTCATTATTATCCAGGTGAAGCACGGCATAGAATCTTAAGGGAACGATGGATCAAAATGGCTGCTGTGCACAAAACAACATGGCGGAAAAGAGGAGAAGAGAAGAAAAAGAGAACAAAAAACGAAAAATGGAAAACGAAAAAGTATAAAGTCATTTAACGAAATGTGAAGAAATTCACCATTTTTGATTTATAAACAACAAAAACAGACTTTTTTCCTCCTATTAATTCTAGTAACAACTTCTTAGATTATATGAATGAAAAGCAATTACACACACACACACACACACACGCACACACACATGCACACACACACACAGACACGCACCTAAATACACGTAAACACACAAGTGTGTATACAGATACACAAACTTATACATAAATCTACACAAATTCCGGTATGCATAAATTTTAAAATACCTAATGATGAAATGTGTGTGTGTGGTTATATATATATATATATATATATATATATATATATATATATATATATATATATATAAACATTTTTCTAACATTTTTCTGACATAATTTAAATATATACTTTAACCATGTAACACAAGCCTTCTGTAGTTTTTTCACTCTTATTATCTTTTATATATATATATATATATATATATATATATATATATATATATATATATATATATATATTTATATATATATATATATAATATAATGTATGTATGTAAATATATATATATGTATATATGCATACACACACACATATGTGTGTGTGTATGCGTGTCTTTGTATGTATGCATGCATGATTAAATACATCTGCCTCAATGTGTATGTTTTTATCCGAAAACATAGGGAAAATCTTAGTAAGCATGTGATTATATATTGGTACAGATTGATATGTATACGCCACGCGCGCACACGCACAAACATACACACACATGCAAACACACACATATGCAAACACAAGCACACATACACATCCAAACATTTTGGCATCATGCCGCACTTCCTGGCGAAGCTTTTGGATGTACGTATGTATGTATTATGCTTCTCACCACACAGACACACCATATATATATACATACATATATATATATATATATATGTATATATATATATATATATATATATATATATATATATATATATATATATATATATATATATATATATATATATATATATATATGATCTATGAAGCAATGTAGTACACGTACAAACAGAATATTAGAAGAGTGCTGAACAGCATCAATAAATTTTCAAACATTTAATTCTCATCAGAGGTGTCTATACCATTTTACCAATCCCAGAGCAATAAACACACGCACGCACAAACACACACACACACACACACACACACACACACACACACACACACACACACACACACACACACAAATATATATCTTATAAAATTACACCACCTGTCCTCGTCTGTTGTTGTTTTTTGGTATTTTTTTCTAAATGTATAGAAGACCTCGGCAAAACTCATCCCTCTATTAGACGTGTTGGTAATCCTATAAATCCGATCCAATTTCGAAAATTCATCCACCGCGAATATTTAACATTAAAACATGAGTTTTACCGAGGTCTTCTATACATTTAGAAAAAAATATACCAATTCTTATACAAATAAGTGTTTAACACTTGAAATTTCAACAAAGGATGAAAGGAATGAACTTTACATATCTCAGAAGGATTAATTTGACAATTTATAGAAAGGACAGTATATATTTTATTATTATTTTTAATTTTTTAATATTTCTAATGTTTTAATATTATATATATATACTATTGGTTCTTAATGCATCTCTGAAGAGCGGAATTACTGATAATAAGATGATCTTTAGATCACTTTGTGATTATAGTAATATCCGCGAAACGATCGTAAGATATTTAACTCTTTAAATTTTAGGTTCCTTTATATTTTATATTTTAGATTTTACAATATTCATGCTTAATTACGCATAAATTTTTATACGCATATATATTCACACATATATTTATCTATATTCAGTTTTTTTTTAATATAGATATTTATATTTCGTATATTTATGTTTTAAATTTTAAATTTATTATGTTGCCGTGTCATGCTGGATGTATGTCTTTCAAAATATCAAATATTGATTTCCTGAGTATATTATTGATGAGTTTATGAATTTATTAATAATATAAAAACACATATATACACATTTATTTGCTCAAAATAATTGAGTACTCAACATACGTTCAGTTATATATTCTTTTAGAATATTTCGTTTAGAATATTACTTATAAAAGTTATATATATATATATATATATATATATATATATATATATATATATATATATATACATATAATATGGGTCGCTTATTAGCAATTTAACAACGCAAAGACAAAATTATAGACATCACTAACGTGACACTGGGTGCTAAGTAGTACTAGCATTACTAACAACTCAATAGCCACAGATAGTCATCTTAATGACTGACAAGAGGGACAAGCTCCCTACAAAAGTGGATATAGCCAGATCACCGGTGATTTCAGATTTTGATACTAGCGCATCTTAATTCTCATTGGTGGCTCGTACCACTCCTAGAGTTAAATTCAACTCATTTTGTCAGTTTATATTGTACCCGTTGAACTCATATGCTGATTTAAAAAATAGTAAAAGTGAAGACTACAATTAATATGGGTGGCTTCTTAACAATCTATCTATCTATCTATCTATCTATCTATCTATCTATCTATCTATCTATCTATCTATCTATCTATAGGGAGACCAAAAATCAAAACAATAATAAAAACAAAAACAACAAAAGTAAAAAAGAAACCTCGGGAATTATCAGGTTGACTCGCAGTTTAAAATGGAACAAAGACGAGCTGCCAGAATTGTTAGTACGCCGGGTCAAATCTAAACTCAATAACCGTTTACATTTCATAATACATACATACATACATATATATATATATATATATATATATATATATATATATATATATATATATATATATATATATATATATATATATATATATATATATATATATATACATATATATATATATATATATATATATATATATATATATATATATATATATATACATACATATACATATATATATATATATATATATATATATATATATATATATATATATATATATATATATATATATATATATATATATACATATACATACATACATACATACACATACATATATGTATGCACACTAACTATAATTTTATCCGTGATTTTTTACTGGTTTCAGTTATTAGACTGCGGCCATGCTCGAGCACTACCTTGGAGAACTTTTAGTCTAATGAATTAACCCCAATACTTTTTTTGTTAAGCCTGGTACTTACACTGTTGATCTCTTTTGTTGAACAGCTAAGTTAAGGGGACGTAAAAACATCGACACAGGTTGTCAAGCGGTAGTGAGAGCCAAACACAGACGTAAAGACACACACATGTATGTATGTATGTATGAATGTATGTATGTATGTATGTATGTATGTATGTATATATGTATATAAATGGATAATAAAACGAATGGTTTACACTTG
>NC_142950.1:14831223-14838723 GCF_046866305.1 Octopus bimaculoides
TGTGTTTTGCATGCTACATTATACAGTTAAGTGGACTGTCTACGAATGACAACAGCAATTATGAACAATTCTAAATTTCTTGTCTATGGTGGCCCACGTAAAGATGTTTACTACCCTATTGAGGTTTTATATTGTGGAGAATGTGCGATGCCTGTGGAGTATTGTAAATACTATCCAAATTATGAAAGATGTAAAGTTTGGCTTGAAAAAAAGACATGTGATTAATTAAAAACTCATGGTTGGCAAAGGAGATGAAAAACCAGGTTTAGAAGAAATTGAAGAGGAGAAGAAAAGACAAATCCGGGTTGGCAGGGATGTGGTAAAAGCTAAAAAGAAAACTAAAGCACTAGGCCTGAAGCTGTCCACAGCTACAAGAGGCAAAATGCAGAGAGTAGCAATTGTTGCTGGAATTGCCACTTATGATATTGAGCTGAAAGAAGCCAGGAAATACTTTGGCACAAGTTTTTCTTGTGGTTCATCAGTGACTGCCGATGAGATTGTTATCCAGAGAGATGTAAAAGATGAATTGTTTGATATCATCGTAGAAAAGTGGCTCCAAATTGGTGAAGACAATATTGATGATCTTGGAGAACAGAAGTGACATTTGTTTCGAAAGTCATCCACGCCACCGACATCAGCTATCACTTGATGAACATTGAGCTGTTCTCTCTCTGTCTCTGTCTCTGTCTCTGTCTCTGTCTCTCTCTCTGTCTGTCTGTCTCTCTTTCTCTCTCTCTCTCTCTATCCACCTGGCAGTAGAATTTGCCATTTTGTTAGCAAAATGTGATTCTTCTTGCATTATCACAGATTTCAAATTGAAAAAAATACTACATCATAAGCAAGAAGAAATGTATAAATATATATATAAGAGATAAATTTGAAAAGTTGCATTCCCTCGCTTTCGGTAAATATGTTACTTATTTTTGGTAGTTTTTTGACTTATTTAGTCCCTCGATAGCGTGAGGTATTAATACAAAGTTAATGCCCTTTATATATATATATATATATATATATATATATATATATATATGTAAACGTCTAAAGTGAGTTTGATTTATTGTTATTAGTGAGAAGTGGGGGAGGAGCAGCGAATTGAACAGAATTACGAACGAAAGCGCTAATAAAAAATTATCCAAAATTCTGACTGCCCCCTTTTTCTCAATACACACACACACGCGCGCACACGCACGCACGCGCGCACACACACACACACACACACACACACACACACACACACACACACACACACACGTATAAAATTAGAGCAGAGCCATTATTAGCAAGTTTCCAAGGAAGTCTATGTTTTATCGGTTACTGAGAAGGACAATAACCAGCATAACAACTCAAGTTCTTGGTTGTATTTATGTCCCCATATCACAAATTAGGTTTTACAATCTGTCTTTTAGCAATTTCAATGGGACACAGTGTCTCGCCTGATTCATTACCGTCTTTGTAAGCGATATGGTGTAATTGATAAGATAGTCGCTCTTTTAGCGAAGATTATTGGAGTCCAATTCCAGTCGGTGTGTGCTCATGTGGATTTTGGAATCGCAAATTACTTTTTCTCTAATTAACAAAGCTTAAAGCAAAGAAAGTTGGGACTTAATAGTACACATACGCACACACACACATATATACGCACGCACATATACGCAGGCACATACATACATACATACATACATACATACATATATATATGTATATATATATATATATATATATATATATATATATATATATATATGTACTCATACATATACTCATATATTTATATGTATACTACTTAATCGTATACTTACACACACCACGCACGTACATACATATATAGAATTATATATATGTATATACATACATATATATATATATGTATATATACACATATGCACGTATACACATTTATATATAAATATATGTATGTATATATGACTATGTTCCTATATATATATATATATATATATATATATATATATATATATATATATATATATATATATATATGGGCGAAGACTGTATGATAACATGATGATTTCGAGATCTCATGGTTCTGGGTTCAGTCCCGCGTGTCTCTCTGGGCAAGTGTCTTCAGCTATAGTCCTGAGCCGTCAAAATCCATGTCAGTGCATTTTGTTGCAGCTAGAAAAAACCCTGTCGTGTGTGTGTGTATGTTTAACTCTCTCTTCCTTTCTCTCTCTCTCTCTCTCTCTCTCTTTCTCTCTCTCTCTCTTTCTCACTCTCTCACAATCATGATAACAGGCTCTTGAAAGTAGAAACACGCGGATACGAATACTGGCTAAGTTTTAACTGCCGTCCACCTTAATTAATGGCCAAGAGCAAAGGCAATATGAAAATGGAAGGGTACCAACCCGAAGGTAATTTGAGGAATGAAGCGAAAGAAAATTAGTCAGATATTCATAATTTGCACCCGAAAAAAAAAACAAGGACTGCGTTGACCTGTTGCATATTTTGAATGCATGGATGGCCGAAACGCAGGGAAAATACTCTGGAGCCTTCTTATGGAAGATAGATCAAGAAAAAAATAAAGGAGAGGAATAAAATTAAGAACAACAAAAGATATCAAAGAAAAATTTTCTCTGTCTCTGTCAACCATCGCTTCCTTTTAATTCTGGCGTTCTGAAAGTAATTGAATTTTGCCAGAAAGGACATGAAAACGAAGTTTAAGAGTGTAATCACCATCATTTTAAACGATTGCAGCCCAACGAAAGAGTAGCTTTTTTTATGTCACGTTCAAAGAAACCTATTTCTTATCCAGTAAAAATGTCTGAAAGACTGTTTTCAACTTACTCTCTATTTCCGAATGTTTTGCTTCTTATAAAATGTTCTAGTGATCTGGACAGATGGAAATCATAGGTGCTCAGTCAAGTGAGTATGGAAGATGTGGAAGAACTTCCCATCCTAACGATCCTATTTTTTCGTGAGTTTGTTTTGAAGAGTAGCCATGCATTGTCATGTTGGAGAATAAGACTTTTTCTGTTTACCAAAGGTGATCCCTTTCGACGTAATTTTTCATTTACGTGATCAAGTTGTTGGCAACTGATGTCTGCATTGATGGTCCTTCCATGTTCCTGTAGGTCGTAATGGACGATATCTTTCATGTTCCACCAAACACAAAGCATGGATTTTTGTGGATGAAATTCTAGTTTTGGTGTTGGCATTTACCTCTCCTTACGTGATAACCATTGTCTTTTCGTTTTCTGTCGTGATGCAAGACCCATTTTCCATCACCTGTAACAATGCGCTACAGAAATGACAGGTTATTCTTAGTCAGAAGACTGTTGCAGATGGTAGGATGTTGCATTTGCTTCTGAAGGGTAAGCTCATGTGGAACCAAAATTCCCTCTTTGTATGCTTGTCTAATTTGCCTGAAATGTTCGTGGATAGTTGAACATGACATATTAAATTTTTGAGCCAAATCTCTGGTGCTTTGACGTGGATCCGATACAATATTATCTTTCAAAACATCTTTATTCAGAGCAAGACTTTCGAATTTATCACAATCGCATCTTCAAACCTTTTAAGCCACAGCTGACATGTACAAGCTTTCACTGCATCCGGATACATTTCACAAATGCTTTTCATTACTTTTGTGGTGGTATTTTTCGTTCGAAATTCATACAGTAAACAATGGCGAATATGTTGTTTCATAAAGTTCTTATCTTCTATGAGGTTAATTGCTAACAAAACTATGAATGACACTCTGCTGGATAGAAGAGATGATGTGATATTTCTAGAAAGTTCCCGACCATTCGACCAATATTAAAAGAAGTGAAATCGATTAGTTTCAACTTATAAATGGTTTTAGATGGATTAATTTAAAGGTTTTAAAGCAAGATATATTAAAGGTATATTTAATATCTTCACGTGCTTACGTGTCTTAATAATGATGAAATAGAGTTAAACACGGATGCTCTCTTAATAATATAAGGATCATATGAAAGAACATGGATGCAATTTACCTGAATGTCTATTTTTTACGTTCACTTAAAACTAGTGAAGCATAGAAACTCCCTCTTCTTCTCTATTTGACTGTTTGTCTGTCTGTCTGTCTGTCTGTCTGTCTGTCTGTCTGTCTGTCTGTCTGTCTGTCTCTCTCTCTCCCTCTCTCTCTCTCTCTCTCTCTCTCTCTCTCTCTCTCTCTCTCTCTCTACTGCCATGATAGCAGGCTCCAGAGAGCAAAGACATGTGGATACGAGCACCGGCAATGTTTTAAATGCTACCCAACCTAACTAATGGCCAGAGTTAAAGGCAAGATGGAAAATGGTAGGGTATACTTCGAAGTCATCTTGAAGGAAGAAACGAAAGAATGACATGACTAGAAATTCATAAACAACGCCAGGGACTGCGTCGGTCTGTACACGGATGGCCGTGACTACACGGATGGCCGAAACGCCGGACAAATACCTTGGCGACTTCGTACGATAGAAAAGAATTAGAAAAAGAAATAAGGAAAGAAATAACATTAAGAATATTAAGAACTATCTCAGCAATTTTTCTCTCTCAAACATCGATTTCCTTCTATAAAAAAAGAAGAGAAATCGATTAATTTCAACTCTTATATGGACTGTCTAGTTGAAAACTTAAAAGAAAAAGAAAACCCCACACTTTATGATCTTGAATTAATCCGTGCTGGAGAGTTTTAATGAAGATGAAATGAAAAGATACTGGGATTTTCTGTTAATAATATAAGGATTATGTAGCACACCGGGCAAAATGCTTACCGTCATTTCTTCTGGTTCATTACGTTATGAGTTCAAATTCCGCCGAGGTCCACTTTGCCTTTCATCTTTTCGGAGTCGATAAAATAAGCGCGATTTGAACACTAGAGTCGAGGTAATCGGCTTAACTGGTTCGGAAAATATGCTGGCCTTGTGCCAAAACTTGAAACTAATATAAACTAACCATGTGAAACTAATTATGTGCAAAAAACATAGATTCACGTTCCCTTAATATCTGTTTTTCACCTCCGATAGAAGAAAAAAAATGACATTCCAACTGAAGACTAATGTATATACATAGGCATATATATGTCTCTCTCTCTCTCTCTCTCTCTCTCTCTCTATATATATATATATATATATATATATATATATATATATATATATATATATATATGTATATACATATATATACATATACATATATTTACACACACACACACACACACACACACACACACACACACACACACACACACACACACACACACACACACACACATATATATATATATATATATATATATATCTAGCGTATATACTCGTGTAAAAGTCGAATTTTTTAGACCATTTTTTAAAGGTCAAATTTACAGGGTCGACTATTACATGGATAGTACTCTTGAGGGACTGAAATTCAAGCTAGAATCCGAAGTGCCATATCAACAGCAGAAGCCCAACTGGTCTCTAAGCGAATAAAAACAAAAACGCAATATATTACCAAATATATGCATCAAAACACATGTCCTAGTAAATAACAAAACCCATAAACAAGACCGCGTATCTCTTATAAATACTTACACTTTGCCATTTATTTGTATCCATCAATGTTAACAGACTAGCGGAGTGAAATCAATTTATATCTCATAATTATATCGCATGAGATAACGTTAATGCATTTTGGCCTAGATGCTATCGTATTCACGCTCACGATCAATTACCATTTCGTGGAATGCGTTCGCCTCACGATTCTTATTAGGTAAACAGTGTGTCGTGTTCTGTGTTATGTTGCCCCACGACAAAAATGAAAAAAAAGTTGCAGGATGTTAATTGCAGTTACCAGTAAATGTCTATAATATTGTGTAGAGTTGTCAACCTGGAGCAGGGATTCCCAAAGTGTGTTCTGCAAAACCCCAGGGTTCCCTGAAAGATAGCTGGGGTTCCACGTTTTTAAAAATAATTACGAAGGATTCAGCGGCAAAAAAAAAAATGCTTGGTAACCACTGATCTAGCGATTAACTAAATGTTTTTAGGCTTACCGAAGTCATGCCTCTGTACGAATGTTTACAGCAGTGTTTGCTGTTGTTCATCGATAGTGAAACACTTTTCTCACTATGTGAACAGACGAGGGTATGACGCATGTTTTTATTGTATTTGGAGATGAGGAAAATATAAAGGTGGCATGGGAACCACTGATCTAGCGATTCATTGAATGTTTTTAGCCTTTGTACGGATTCGGACAGTGGCGTTTGGTGGTGTTCACCAATAGTGCTGTCTGTGAAGCACGTTTCTCACCATGTAAACAACGAGTGTATGACGCATCTGTTTATTGTGTTTGAAGATGTATGCAGGCCTGCGGCATATCCAACGCATACATTTCAGTAATGGTGATGTAGCACCCATGAATAGATGTGTAGTGTTCGCTGTTAAATGGTATTTTACTATAAGCACTGAGCATTCCAAGACCATGCCTTTATTTTGCTGGGCTCAAATATCATTTGCGGACCTGAAGAACGAATCTTCACCAAATATTCTGCCTATATATCTTTGCACACCTTTCAAAGCCATGTATGCTATAAGGTCTACAAATGTAACGGAGGCCTCAAAAGACATTTTAAGATCCACAAAGATCAGAACTTAATTGTAGCTCTCGGTGGTCCAAATCAGAGGTGCAATCTATGTGGGTGTTTTTTCAGAACATTGTCTGGTTTAAAAAAAGCCCATCAGATACCATGATGGATCTAAGGTGTAGGTACAGGGGGTGGTCAGACTCTGCATAAGGAGTAAGTAGACAACCACCAAATATACATTTACATCTATATATATTTCAACAAAACAAAAACTGTAACAAGAACGTAACAAGCAACAACAAAACATTCGGACAGTTTGACGATACAAAAAAGAACAGGAAAAAAACAAGGACGGATCATTCGGAGCTTTCAATCTTCAGTCGAGCTGTTTCTTCAATCTTCGTGTTAGCTGTTTCGCCTGGTTACTCTCGAGACTGCTCTAGTTTGGCCGGCCCCAAGAAAATCTAAGCTACGAGCAATAGATTCTTTGAAAGAAAGCAAGCGAATGTCTACGAACGAAAACAAGGTCGAAAAAAAAACGGAGAAATGGTGCACAATTACAAAAACAAACAACAGGTGTCTTTCGACTAAGGACGAATTAGATTAAGCTGGCGTGTGTGGAAGTGAAACCTTACGGCAGTAACATAGAAGATGAAAGTCATGGAAGGGAATATAAAAGATGCTACAGGAACGGTAGTCGAACCAAGAAAGAAAGGTCAGGCTTGGCCGAATGGCAGTCACGTGGAAAGAGAGGAGAGAGGTAGGGGGTAGAGGGATTGAAGAATTAGGGAGGGACAAGGAAGAGAGAAAAAGGAAAGGGACAGAGTGAAGTAAATGAGGGAAAGTGATGAGAATGAAGGGAAGGCCAAGAAATGTGAGAGAGGGTGGGAGCGAGGAAAAGAAAAGTGGAAGGAAGTACGTAACACACACACACACACACACACACACACACACACATATATATATACACACACAGGGTG
>NC_142950.1:14846223-14873723 GCF_046866305.1 Octopus bimaculoides
AAAGACAGACAAATTTATACATAGATATACAAACCGATAGATAGAGAGATAGATAGGTAGACTTAGAGAGATAATTTAATAGATATATAGACTTTTGGATAACTAATGATGATTTCAAATTTTGACGCAGGCCATCAATTTTGGGGGCGGAACTAATCAATTAAATCGACTCCAATGTTCATTTCATTGAGCTCAAAAAGATGTATAACCAAGTCGAATTCCGCGGAACTCAGAACGTAAAGTTGGAGGAAATGTCGCTGAGTATTTATCCTGGTTTTGGGTAAAAGAAAATACAAGTGAATCAGTTTATTATGATTTTATTCAACATATTCTCCTCTCAGATTCACACACTTATTACAGCGGTCCTGAAGTTTCTCTAAGCCCTATAATAGAACTTAAAAATATAAATAATTTTTGAGTTCTCTAGTCATTAAATTATACTGCGATTCGATATTTACCGCGTATGATTTCTGATATTAATTACATGATCAAGATGGGCTTGTAGATGGAATATATTCGCGAGAAATGCGTGTATAAGTTGGTTTCTACGAATAGATTTATTGGTATGTACATGTATTTCTTACTTATATATTTATCGATGTATTTCTACTGAGGATGGCAAAGCCATTTTTATTGCAGAGAATGAAATCTTGAAATCTAGAATTATCCGAAATTTTGTAAATATTCTTGCTCATTTTTATACACAAGACCACTGATATAATAATTTTTATGATTATATCCTTAACTTATAAGTATATATGTATACACACACACACACACACACACACACACACACACACACACACACACATATATATATATATACATACATATATATATATAATATGGAGTCGCTTGAAACGATCGTACTGTATCACCTCTGAATATTCTGTTGCTTATTCTGACACACACACACACACACACACACACACACACACACACACACACACACACACACACACACACACACACACACACACACACACACACACACACACACATATATATATATATATTAAAGGGTAGCAAAACTATACAAAGTTATACTACCAGTGGCCTAGCATGTAAAAAAGTCAATAGACGACATATTCAATAAAAAGTATAAGAGAAATTACCCATTGCCTGTTATGGGTAATTTCTCTTATACTTTATATATATATATATATATATATATATATATATATATATATATATATATATATATATATATATAAATATATATATATATATATATATATATATATATATATATATATATATATATATATATATGTATGTATATATATATATATATATATTATATATATATATATATATATATATATATATTTATATGTGAGGGGGTGCTGCATCCTCCTGGAATTCTTACCACTAAAATTCTTCCCCTTTATTTTTCTTTGATTCTGTTAAAGTGCATATACGTAGGGGCCACAGTATAATACTAACACAAGTAATTCTTGGTGTGTTTTTTTCAGAATTAAATTATAGTTTCCTTTTATATTTTTTTGTTTTTGGCAACAGCATAAGAGAAAAATAATTTTTTTAAGGTGGGATTAAAAATCGCATCAGAGTGTGTTAGATAACGGGATTAAATATGGAATTATAGCGTTTAACATATTCATTTAATCTAATGTAAACATGTGTGTGTGTACGCACCCGCGTGTATGTATATATATGTGTAATGTAAATAAATCAACAATTGATATATGTATATATATATATATATATATATATATATATATATATATATATATATATATATATATATATATATATATATATATATATATATATATATATACAATGAGAGGAAGGATATAATATCCATGCAGTTAACGAAATTCTCGATGTAAAATTCCAAGGCTTGTTCCTTCAGATGGCGCGTTCTGTGATAAATTTCTTTTAACTCCCCTCCGATGTTACATTTTTTTTTCTTGGCAATTTAGAGTGTAAAGTACAATATTGATGATAAACTTTTGTTTCCAGTTAATCCATTCATAATAATTTACCGACAAATGTTTCAACATATTGAAACAAAATACAACTAGTGCGATCGAAACATGTGTCGGAAAATTACACATAAAATATACATAGAATTTGAATGTTCAAATTCTTCATTCTGCTAATTATCAATATATATATATATATATATATATATATATATATATATATATATATATATATATATATATATATATATATATATATATATATATATATATATATATATATATATATATATATATATATATATATATATACATACATACATACATACATACATACATGCATTTACTGAAAATTTCAAATCTGAAATTCAGTAGTGTTGTGCGATTTTCAGATCTAAAAAGATAGAGAAAAAAAATGCCATCTTGCAGCAGTTGCTCTTTAAACCTCATACGTGGCTCGCCAACTTAGCGCTTTTACTTTTGTCCATGTGCCCGAAAGAAGATACGTGGTTTGCATATCATCTTTTGAAATCGCTTTCTCATAACCAGATGTAATTTTGTTTATGCTTATGAAACTGACCTGTCAGCCTCCCCCTCTCCATTCACTTCCTTGTATTCAATTTCATACACCTCTACATACCACAGTACTCCTCCTCCAATACCAGCCCACGTTCATTATCCCACTAACCACAGCTATCTTGACCACCAACTCATCCCCATTCTGTCCACCACCCTACCTTTTCTCATACCTTTCTACATACATTAGTAATCTCCCTCTGCCACTGAACTAGACATTTTACATCCCCCAAATAATTTCATTCCGCTTCTCACTATCTCAACAATAATTCTATAGCTTTCATCCCTAAACTTTAAGAAACCCAGCATATTCGACTACCATTCATATACTGTCTACCCCACCCTCCAATTCATCTTCCGACTCTCCACCTCTACTACTACTACTTCCTTACTAGCCTCATTATTAACCCCTCACTCTTCTTGAACTATCTTTTCTCCTCTTACCATTCCTGGTCTTAATACCCACCCTCAGTCCCCGCTCCAATACACTTAGCTCTCTACATTTAATCATTCCATCTTTGAACTACTCTGTATTAAGATCTTAAATGTAAGATCTTCTCTACCCTGATAACGGAGGCTTGTCTCACTCAATGTTAAATGCATCCATACAGCTGCACTTTGTGATGAACTAAATCTACCAACATTATTATGGACCGCCGATACCCCCAGAAACAATAGTTGGGCTATAATACCTTTCTTCCATTCCTTTAATTTTCTCTATCGTTTGTACTGTCAAAATCGGACCTATTTATATAACTATCTATATATTTATACATATAAATTCATCATTCATCATCTCAAAGTTTCCACCTGTTGTCTTCTTTCGTTTTGCATGTACACATATATACATATTTTGTATTTGATGTATTTACTATATTTAATATATTTAATGCATCTAATCTGTTTATCTCCATAATTACTTCTATGCTCGCTCAACCTGATCCCTCTTATAACCTTTCTTTACCTTGTGGAATGATCCCACTCTAAAGACAGCGGAGTCTAAGTTTGAATCTTTTTAGCACTACTAAGTCTCTTCTTTGCGGAGAATATCTGGACATCGTGTGTGAACTATATTTAACATATAATGTGTGTGTCTATATATATATATATATATATATAAATTGATGAAGGAAACGGAAGATAGATATTTAGCACTGGTATTTATTCAGTACGTTGATCTTTTCGACTCATCCTGGAACTGTCCTTTATGGGTAGAAATGTGTGCATTCAATTGTGTTGCATCAAGCTGTGCAGTTTGTTTCACATCAGCTACATTGCATAACGAACGTAATGTCCAGCTAAATATATTATTGAGATGTCCTACGCATGTTGCTCGTGCCTGCTGTATCTAGTGGGACATCTCCTTCTTTATGCATGTACCTCGTGTGACACAAATTGATGCAACACAATTCGATGCACAAAATCCTACCCATAATGGACAGTTGCAGGATGGGTTGAAACGGTCGTCGTACTAAATAAAGACTAAAGCCAAATCTATTTTCCGCTTCCTTCATCAATAATTATTACTTCAAACAACACTGCGGAATTCCTGAAGTAGATTCAGCGGATATATAAGCGCAGCAGTGGATGACACCAGGTAGCCCAAGCTGTGAACGTGCTTTACTCAACACACTAATTGACATATACTTAGTCCCAAAAATTACACACACATACACACAAACACGTACATAGAAACACACACGCAATCACACACACACAAACACACACACTCACACACACACGCAAGCACACACACACTCCCATATATATATTTCTGTCTGTTTCTCTATATTTTTGCGTGTATATACGCAGTTAACTACACACACGCTTACACACAGTCATATACAGATAGATATACAAATATATAGCTTAACACGGACATGCTCACACACACACACACACACACACACACACACACACACACACGCAAATATGTTTGCATATACATATACAGGTACATACACAAACACGTGTGACACACATTCACACACACATACACAAACACGCGCGCGCACACAGAGACACATGCATCCACCCAAAAGCAGGCATAGGAACAGTTGAAGGTCACGTGTTTATTGAAAGAAGAGAGACACCACTTCACAGAACAGTTGAAACCAATTCGACTGGAATCCATTTATTTCTGGTAATCTCTGCAGAATTCTTGGCATTTTACTGAATGGCAGACTCGTCCGCCTTCTCCGACCCGACTACAACAACAACAACAACAACAACAACAACAACTACAACTACTACTACTACTACTACTACTACTACTACTACTACAACTACTACTGGTAGTAGTAGTTGTAGTAGTAGTAGTAGTACTCCTGCTGCTACTGCTGCACGTTCATCATCATCATCATCATCATCATCATCATCATTATCATCATCATCATCATCATTATCATCATCATCATCATCACCGTCATCATCATCATCATCATCATCTTCTTCCTTCTTTATATTTTTCTTTCTTCCTCCTCCTCCTCCTCCTCATCATCATCATCATCATAATCATCTTGCTTCCCCCCTCCTCATCCTGCACCTCCTCCTCGTCCTGCACCTCCTCCTCGTCCTGCACCTCCTCCTCCTCCTGCACCTCCTCCTCTTCCTGCACCTCCTCCTCGTCCTGCACCTCCTCCTCATCCTGCACCTCCTCCTCGTCCTGCACCTCCTCCTCATCCTTGACTTCCTCCTCGTTCCCGTTCATGATAAGGATGCTGGTTCCGATGACGATCATCATCACCAGCACCACCACCATCGTCGGCGTCGCCATCTTCAATACCAGTCTTCTTCTTTGTTAACGTTCTGTTAACAATGGCGGTGATGATGACCTTGACGATAACAACGATATTAATACCATCGATGATTTTGTTTAGCCCTAGGCTTGTATTGGCAAAACACACCGATGATCAATGTCATTACACCATCCACCTCCCCTGGCAGACGAGTAATCGTTCAAAGTAACCGCCGCTATTTGAGAGAACTTAGCTAAGTTTGATTCATGTCTTCCACCAATTTTTGTCAGCTCAATCGAGCGCGTAACATTTCCTTCATTGCCTTGGGTGACCCCAAATCTGTTAGAATATTATACATAAATCGTCCCCGAAGCTTTAAGTATTGTGAGGAACTAAGTCGTGTTACTCAATAAACACAACCCCAACTATATAAGAAGAGCAATAAATTTCGCTCCTTTGCTTATTTACTCGTAGTTGGCAGAATAGTTAGCGCGCCGGACAGAGTACTTATCACATTTCCGTTCGTCTTTCAGTCCTGGGTTCAGATTCCGTCGAGGTCGACTTTATAGGTGCAGACGTAGCTATGTGGTCAGAAGCTTCCCAACCACATGGTCCCGGGTGCAGTCTTGGGTCAGTGTTTTCTGCTATATCCTTGGGCCGATCAAAGCCTTGTGAATGGTTTTAGTAGGCGGAAACTGAAAGAAGCCCGTCATACACACGCGCGCCCACACACACACACACCTGATAACCGGTGCTGGTTTGTTTGCAAACCTGTAACCAGCGGTTTGTCAAAAAGAGAGCGATAGAATAAGTACCAGGCTTTAAAAAAGGTATGGGATCGATTCATTCGAGTAAAAGTTCTTCAAAGCGGTGTTCCAGTATGACCGGGATTTGATGAATGAAACAGATGAAAGGTAAAGGATAAATGCACACACACACACACACACACACACACACACACACACACACACACACACACACACACACACACACACACACACACATGTACGTATGCATGTATATGTGCGTGTGTACACATCGATTTATTTTTCTCCCTCTCTCTGTTATAGTAATGAATTACGTTCATCAACTTACAGTCATTTCTGCTATGAAAGCAGTGCACTCAGAGGTGAGTGCTTGTGCAACATTCTATAGCTTTCTCCGAGCTATTAAAATGCAGTTCATGGTTATTTCGAAAAACATTTAAATATAAAGACCTGGTAACATTCAGAACCAAATTTATACATAGATAATACGGTTTGAGAATGAGACAACACACACACACACACACACACACACACACACACACACACACACACACACACACAATAAAAGTGCTCGACCGAACACTTTGTTGGATCTAGCACTCAACGCATTTGACCAATATGAACACACACACAAATATCTATGAATAATATGTGTGTATATATATATACATACACACATACATACACACACGTGTACACACACACGCGCACACACATATGTAATAGCGATAATGACTTGCGGATAGAAATTTATAGGCATTATTAATGTATCACTACAAGGTGAGGGGGTGGTCTGACCTCTTCGGTGAAATCTAATGTGTTTTTCTGCTTTTCTTTGGTCTGCAGTGAAGATTTAGAAGTAACGCCCGAAATTATAATGGAACATTTCGATTGGTATAAAATGGTAAAAGTCAGTACATTAGCCCAGCATGCACTTTGCTTTGGAGGGAGACTTGTGATACAGAGTATTATGAATAATATTAAATAATCTGTTATGAATATGAAACGATCCTTACTAATCAATATGTGGGATGCAGAAACATAGGTCATGATACGTTAATAAAGATTATAAATTTTCATCCGCAATTCATAATCGTTATTATTATATTTATCCTAAGCTGTAAAGAGTTCTACCTGTATAACCATTCTTATGGATTTCACTGGTAAAATGGGACTAATAGGTGGTAGCCAACAGTAAGAAGCACAAGAACTTTTAAGAGCGCATTCTGAGGTATTCGCCCAAAACAAAACAAATTGAATTGGTATATATATATATATATATATATATATATATATATATATATATATATATATATATATATATATATATATATATATGTGTGTAATTATAAATAGGGGCAAAAGAAAAATTTCTATGCCAATATGCTGAAAAATAGACTTTAGATCATCTAACAACATACAATATTTTTCAGTATAAACACACATCGTGCCGAAACGAGGAAACCAAGCTAACGGAAGTTTTCAGCATATTTGCATAGAAAATGTTGTCTTCTCCCTTTATTTATGATTATTTATATTTTCACCTGGAAATGTATTTTAGTATGCTGGCGACTAATAAATTTTTTTGAAAAATGATATCCTTATATTAGAAGTAAATTTATTACTATTCACTTCGGGACTGGTAACCACTTTACGTGAGATTTTCCAAACCATCTACACGTGTGCTGAGGCTTGCAACGGAGTTTCTGTTTGGATATATTTGGGGGACTTAAATGTACCCATGACTTTGCATCAATAATGAACAGGCCTGAAACAGCTGTAGTGAACCTCACCCCATCAGTTTTTATATGTATGTATGTAGGTATGTATGTATGTACATACATACTTCAGATCGAGTTGGATGGCGAGCAAGGGTGTGGAGTGGAGTGAAGAGGCCAGGATGATGCAAGCAGGGCTCAAGAGACATTTAAGGAAAAATGTAAAGACTGAGAAGGTGAATGACAAGGACCTTTTTGTGTGCACAGTCTGTGACAGACCATGTCTGTCCTTGGCTGGCCTCAAATCTCACCTGCGAACCCACGGAAACAAACCTTATCCAGCTATTCTGAATATATGTCTGTGCACACGTTTGACTGTGGTGTATGCCAGAGGGTTTGCAAATCCAATGGGGGTCTTAAAAGACATGTTAGGATCCACAATGAGCAGAACTTACTTGCAGGTATTGGTAGTGCAAATCAGAGGTGCAATCTCTGTGGGTGTTTTTTCAAAACACTGTCTGGTTTAAAAAGCCACATCAGACGCCATGAAAGGGCTAAGGTGTAGGTGCAGGAGGTGGTCAAACTCTTTAAGGAGTAGCCGAAATTTTAGCCCAAATTTAGCCCAACTTTATACTAATACACATCTATACCAATAACGTTTTGAGAAACAAGTTTATCATATTATCTATTTACTACACGGAAATTCATCCTTTTCTTTGATGAGTGGATAGACTTCCTAATAATGGTTATCAGCTTTGGATTTCATTTCGAAAGGTAGTATATTCATGAAACGATCGTAAGATCCCTCAACTCTTCTTAAATAATCATAGTTATACTTCATATCTTTATATATTTATTTATTAATACAACATTATTTATATTATGGACGTATTTCTACTGAGACTTTTATAATATGCTTTTTCCTTCTTTTACTTTCTAATAGATAATCGCTCTAATTGACTCTCTAAATATGTTTAAGGTTTTAGACATTTCTCATATCAAAAGCACTCATATCAAGTACACTTTATTCTCAAATGTTGTATTTGATTAACTATATATATATATATATATATATATATATATATACAAACATATACGAGAGAGGACCCAAAAGAAACCGGAATTTTGCTATATTATTTTATTCACTAAGTTTCACATATTTACACTTTTATTGTCTTCAAAGTATTCTTCATTTGAAGCAATGCATTGGTCTAGACCCGTTTTCTACTGTTTGAAGTAGTCCGGAACTCCTTTAACGCCTCTTAACGCCTCCGTCAGATTTTTTTTTCACCTCTTCCGTATCTGCAAATTCCGTAGTACCAGGTTTCGTCACCAGTGATGTCCTTCGAAAAAAGATCCAGATCAACTTCCAATTGTTCTTTCAGTTTACAACACACATCCGTCGTAACTGCTTTTGATCTGCCATGAGTAAGCGATGCACAACTTTTGCTGCAACCATTTTCATTCGCAATTCTTCGATCAAAATTCATTGGCAGGAGCTGCGGGACACACCAGTCATATCAACAAGTTCCTCAGTTGTTCGGTGACGCTTCTCGAAGATCAATTCACGAATTTTAATGAAGTTTTTATTCCTTCGGGAGGTCGATGGTCACTCTGAATGAGGTTGGTCTTCAAGCAACAAGTGATCATTCCTAGAGCATCGAAACTGCTAGTAAACGTGTGTTTTACTTATGGCAGCGTTCTTGTAGGCAGTTTGAAGCAAGGCAGGGGAGAAGAAGCGAAAAACAAAGACGCGCCACGTGACTACGAAGTGAGAGGACAACGCCGCTCGGCAGACTGATGCCCGAGGATCGTATCAAGTGGCATCTGGCGGCGGAAGCCGGAACTACAACGGGCGTGTCCCACAGAAAAAGTTTCCAGTTACTTTTGGGTACCTCCACGTGTATGTATATATATATATATATACATATATATATATATATATATATATATATATATATATATATATATGTATATATATAT
The DNA here is from genome assembly GCF_046866305.1 of Octopus bimaculoides. NCBI lineage: Eukaryota > Metazoa > Mollusca > Cephalopoda > Octopoda > Octopodidae > Octopus > Octopus bimaculoides. The sequence goes on from NC_142950.1 coordinate 14,855,955, forward strand.
ATAAAACTTATAATTATAATTAAGTATGATTACAATAGAGGGTGCATAATATGCCTACTTCCTGGAGTGAGAAGCTAAATCCTGAAGTAATATATATATATATATATATATATGTATGCATGCATGCATCTATCTGTGTATATACATGCGCGTATGTATGCATATAGAGTATTTAAAAGTATTTATTCAAATAACTATTGTATATATATATTTCAATAATAGACTAAATGTACGTTTATATGATAAATACCCATCACTTCATTGGCATTTGAAATTTAAACAAATGTTTAAAATCACGAAAAACATCTCGTTCAAAATTATAGGCTGAAGAATATACACCATAGGGATGACGCAAAAGTAATGAAAATTAAAAATAGATAAGCGAAAAATAAACTCAGAAATTGAAAATGCTTATGATGACAAAACGAAGGAAATATCTATTTGCGGTACTAGTACAAGCGGTATGTAACATAATACTCCAAGTAACTGTTAAATACATTTTGTTCCATTTAAGAAACCATCCTTCATTCATGAGTTATTACTCCTCAATCTTCCCTAACACGAAATATATCTTCAGAAAGACAAAATAGCGGCGCCTACGTAAACGGTTTACTGTAGTCTATTCATGGCGGCATGAGTGAACGTTCCTCGTTTGCTGAGGGAAGGTTGGATTGTATATTTGTTTTGCTTTCGTTTATTTTGATTTTGTTAAGCAGCAGTGATCTATTTACTGTTGATTTATTTTGGCTTGACTCGCTGGTTGAAGACATTTGAATATATGTATATATTTATGATGCATAACTCATGATGCATAATGGTGGAACTCTATACACACGTGTGTCCTTTCACGGAGATGGTATGTATTCGAGTTTTATTATTTGTCCCCAGCAGATTCCACTGAAGATCTACGGATAATGGTTTAATTTGAAGTATGGAACTGACTGGTCCTTTTATATCTGTTTATCGTGCCTTACTCGAGTACATCCAAATGAGAACGCATTTTCGTGGTTAGACGATTTGGCGTCTACTTTCAGCATGTAAGGAAACCACTTAGTGGCTTTCCTCTTATCTTATATATTTAAATATAATTTGCAGTCCTTGGATGTTTTTTACGCATGCTGGCCACTGATATAAATTGTTATTTTTTGATAATAATTTTTACCCTGAGTACTCACACAAAGACACGCGCACACACACACACACACACACACACACACACACACACACACACACACACACGGCCATGTGACGTTGAATGCACCGGTTCTCGTCCGATCACCGAAGTTAAGCCAGGTCAGGACTAGTGAGTACTTCGATGGGTGACTGCTTGGGAAACCTAGGTGGTGTAAGCATCTCACACTTTTCAAAGTGGTGTCAAACATGGCCGTAGTCTAATGAGTGAAACTAGTAAAAGATACACACATATATATAACCCAATAAGGTTCGAAAATCGACTAAGTTTGTTCATCGCTTTTACAGTCTGAAGAGAAATGGCTAAAATTTGCCCTCTTTATAATTATACCATATGTTACACATACAAACACACACACACACTTACACCACACAAACACACATATATATATAGTTCAGATTTAGAGAAAAGACAGGTGTAGGAACAATAAGCAGGTGTATTATTTTAACGGTCGGAAAAAAAATGGAAAAGTCTTTTACGCTCTTCGGCAGAAAGAAATAAGAGGAAAAAATGGAGAGAAACTGAAAAAAAAACAAAACAAAAAAAAACCGAGAGAGAAAACTGTACAGAGTTCAGCGGTCCCCCATGGATATATATATCAGCAAAACATGCACCTAATTCAATAAAATTATGAAGTTTAGTCTGATTACTAAGCATAAAATGCAAAATGTTTTATTTTTTCGTAGATTAGTTTGGCATAATTCGACCCTGTTTTTCAAGCTTAGTATTTAAGCCAGGCATAATTCTGCTGTAGTACACATGCTGCGTATATTTCTACAATACCGTTTTCTTTACGTGCTATAAAGGCAGAAAGAAATCTGCCTTCAACTCAGTCGCGCGCCTGTGTTTCGCTTATTTTTTGTGTGTTTTACTACATAAAGGTCACCAACTGCCTACCCCAAGTAATTACTGAGGCACGTGCCTGATATATATATATATATATATATATATATATATATATATATATATATATATATATATATATATATATATATATATATATATATATATATATATATAATATATATATATATATATATATATATATATAATATATATATATATACCTATATGTAGTCAAATCGAATAATCGAAGATTAAAAATAACAATAACAAACAACGAGAGGACATTCACATGGAATGTATTAATTTGATGCTCGTTAGAAAGTGAGAGTCAATTCTGCCTTCAGCGTTGTACCCCAGCACGTAAAGCAGTGAAAGTATGTTTATACATACATACACATTCGCATACATGTATACATCCATTTATAACTACTTATATACCCACATGCATATACATCATGTATGTTTAAACATGAAGGCGCTGGCTTAGTGGTTAGGGTATTCGACTCACGATCGTAAGGTCGTGAGCTCAAATCCCTGCGGTGTATTGTGTCCTTGAGCAAGACACTTGATTTCACGTTGCTCCAGTCCACTCAACTGGCAAAAATGAGTTGTACCTGTATTTCAAAGAGCCAGCCTTGTCAGATTCTGTGTCACGCTGAATCTCCCCGAGAACTATGTTAAGGGTACACGTTAATTTCACAAGCAAGCTGTTTCGTTGATCGAATCAGCTGGGATCCTCGTCGTCGTAACTGACGGAGTGCTCCTAAACATATAAACAGGAAGATAATGATAATTGTAATTATTTCATGTCAAGTATGGCTTTACCAAAAACAACAATATCCGAGTTAATACACACAATTAAGTGAAATTAACGATTATCTATCTATCTATCTATCTATCTATCTATCTATCTATCTATCTATCTATCTATCTATCTCTCTATCTATCTATCTATCTATCTATCTATCTATCTATCTGTCTGTCTGTCTGTCTGTCTGTCTGTCTGTCTGTCTGTCTGTCTGTCAGTATGTCTGTCTATATGTTCCTCCCCGCTTTCTCTATATCTTTATCTATCTATTTTCGATTGATCTGTCTATAACTATATATAATCTTTATATAATCTTTTCCCATCTTCTCTTTTTCTCAGTACATGTACGTATATATACATATTTATACGAGTGTATGTATATATCAACACCCGCTCACACATACATACACATATCTACATATCTACATACGTATATATATCTGCCTATATATCCATCTCTATACACAGGCTTATGCACATGTGCGCATTCACAACGCGCATAATCATGTACCCAAACTTTCACACGTCTATATACATATACAACACATGTATATATATGTGCGTACATACATACATGTATATGCATATATATATATATATATGTATATATATATATATGTATGTATATATATATATATATATATATATATATATATATATATATATATATATATATATATATATATATATATATATATATATATATATATATATATATATTTATGTATACACATATACGTACGTACATATATGTACATATATGTAAATGTATATCTATCAATCTAGCTATTTATCTCTCTGCCTCTCTTTATTTATCTATCTTTCTATACACACACACATACACACACATACACACACACAAAATTCCTTAATAAGCGTCTTCTTAATTACGTACCGTTTGATTGTACCGACCGAGTGTATATGCACGTAAACTCCTGCTGCTACATTTACTCATCTAATTCTCCTTATCGTTGCTGTTGTGGCTTTCGTTATTTTTGTTGCACTTGTTGTTGCTCTTGTTGTTGTCTTTGTATTTAATACTCGTTATTACATCATCACAAAATTAGCTCCCATGCAGTCTAATGAAATCAGCTCTCTTAAAAATAAAATAAAATTTTGAATAAGAATTTAAAAACCTATTCCCATCTGTTTTTCTGTCGGTAATTACTAAGCAGTTTTGTGAACACTCGGCAGTTTTACCTCCTTCCTACTGCTTTCTGGAACTAGGTTTTCTTTTTTGTTTGCTTGCGTTTTGCGAAAAATAACATGTATTGAATTTGATTGATGGTCTTAACGTGTGGGAGGGTAGAGAGAGAGAGAAGGAGAGGGGTTGAGAGAAAAGGGGGTATGAGAGACAGCGAGGAAGAGGTAGAGAGAGAAGTGGACGTGTGAGAGAGAAGGAGGAAAGGGAAAGGTGAGAGAGTGTGAGATAATGATATATGATGAGAGAAAGAGGTAGACTGAGGGCGAGAGCGAACGAGGGAGAGAGAGAGAGAGTGGGAGAGAAAGAAAGAGAGTTTAAAATCGGGAATAGTTAAAAAAAAGAGAGTTTAAAATAGACCAAGCGAGATAGAAACGGAGAGAGTGCGATCGAGATAAAAGGAAGAGAAAATGTGTGTGTAAGAGAGAGAGAGAGAGAGAGAGAGAGAGAGAGAGAGAGAGAGAGAGAGAGAGATAGAGAGAGAGAGAGAGAGAGAGAGAGAGAGCGAAAGGGGAGAGAGAGCATGATAGTGAAAGAGAAAAAAAGTGAGTGAAAGTTTGAGACGGACAAACATATGAGACAGAGACAGACAGACAGATAGATAGATAGATACACATGTAAAGAGATAGATAGACAGATGTAAATAGATAGCGAAAGAGGGAGAAGAGAGGGGGAGAGAAGGAGGGACGGAAAGAGAGGAGAGATAGGGAGAGATGAAGAAAGAGGGGAGAGATGAAGAAAGAGGGGAGAGATGAAGAAAGAGGGGAGAGAAAGAGAGAGGGAGAAAGGTATAGAGGGAGTGAGTGAGAGGGAGAAAGTGGGAGAGAGAGAGAGAGTTATGTCCTTAATCATTTTTGATAGAGTTTAAGAAGTCAGTTTGTTTAATGTCATGATCAATATTTGATTTTAATTGGTTGTAAAGTTTATTTTACGTTTAGAGTTTGGCGTGGATCTGACAGACATCGAAAGAAATTAATTATGTATGTCACCTCAGCGAGACTGTCAGGAAATGTGGTTGACATTGTACTGTCTGAGTCTAGAACGGTTGTTTTTCTGTGGACAAAGTGGGAATAGAGAGAAAGGGAAAGAGAGAGAGAGAGAGAGAGAGGGAGAGAGAGAGAGAGAGAGGGGGGGGATAGGAAGATTGAGAGAAGCAGACAAAGAATGAGAGTGAGTGGGTGGGTGGCTCAGACAGAGAGAAAAGACATAATGACATTCTTTTCTCCAGCAGGCAAACAAACCAGCGCAAATAATAATAATAATAATAATAATAATAATAATAATAATAATAATAATAATAATAAGTACCAGGCAGTGGCTTTCATGGCTTCTCATCTTAACTGATTGTTATCATGTACATTATTTTGTCTTGGAATAAAAGATGAGCTACAGCAAATATTCTGCTTAATACCGCAGATTTGCTTGTTAGTTGCTTGACCTTAACCAGTTGAGCATGTCCCTTAGTGGCTGACGATATGAACATCTCAGATCACAAGCAGAAGTAGTGGGGGAGCATCATAGTTATGTGTTGAGAGGAATTCTTTGGGGTTTGGATAATTCACCTCTGGAAACATGGGTGTTTCGGTCAATATCTTTAAACAACCCTTATTCAGTGACCTTTTGAGCGGGATGGGCTACTCGGCCTGAAGAAAATTCTAACTGGGCCCTACCTGCTCTACCTGTTGAACTTGATATGAGATCACCATGTCTAAGCTGTAGCGCGTGAGGTGGAGATTGTTGTGGATAGTTCTTTAAGGGATAGCGCATGCCTGCGCATCACCAACCAGCTTACCTCTTGGCTAACACATTGGCCAAGATCTTATAATCTGAATTCAGCAGAGTTATAGGCCTAAAACTATCAATTTTGAACCCCTTGTACACATCCTTCCTCAACAGCACCACCACTCCACGGATCACAACACTGGGAATTCTGGGAATTCTCTCGTTCTGCTGTCAGATGTGGTAGACGTCTGCCAAGAGACCACCGATCAAGTCTGGCATAAGACAATAAAGCTTGAAGGGCAGACCATCCCGCCTGGAGACTTCTTTCTTGCGCAGTTCATCATTGCGTCTGGTATACTTCAGCTGTTGTCGACTTTTCGCAGAACTCCGCATCCCTGGCTGAGAGGCGAGGCATGCCACTAAGATAGGGGGTGAAACTCACCACCGTCCCAGGACTAACGCGCGCCCCATATAGTTCGGTGGAGTGCCGCTGACATTCGGCACACATCTGCTTGGACTCGGTTGTCACAGTTCTCCAAAGACCAAATTGTTGCTTTGTTTCCACGTAACGCCTCTGCCACCCGTGCCCATCGAATAGCCTTATACCCATCCATCTCAGTTCATGTGCCTTAGCTCTGACAACGCAACCTTGATGCTTCTCATTGAAGAATTGATCAAGAGCCAATCTCACCGCTAGCACCTCGGTCACTATGCCTTTCCTAAGCACGATGCGGGAATAGGTCTCTCTCTATCCTAGGTTTCTCTAAAGATATTTCCTTACTAAAACCTACCGCTTCAACTTTAATGGCCCTTTTCAGGGCTACCCACCATCGGTTGTTGCCGATTGCGCCCGCCAACTTCCGATGGACTAACTTGCTCACCCTGTCTCTGAGCGCTTAGTGCGCCGCTACGATGCCTTCAGCTTCCAGTATCCGGGACCCTGTCTATGGATTCTATCTATGTTGACCGTGTAGATCACAGATTTATGGCCTGCGTAGCTGAATACTTTGAAACGTGTACAACTGATACTACTTCTCTCTACAGGTCTAAAAAAATACTCTATCTAGATGCGGTTTGCCCATGTTCACATTGGCACATTCGAGAAATCCAGTTGGTACTTGTCAGCCAACTGGAAACGACTGAGCGGGATTGTGAGAGTTTTACTCCTGCCTCCTTATCTAGGTGTGTGCCCAAGAAGATGGGGTTCCAGCCACCCACGAACAATAAAGACTGACATTCCAAAGAAAACTTCTAAACGTCTGAAGAGATCTGGTTGTTCTGTCAAACAGTAAAAGCTGTAATGACTGACTCGTAACAAAACAACCGCCTCCAAAAAATAGAATGACAGATAACCATGAATACTATGAAATGGTTGATTTATGATTTACGAATGCTCTAATGCAACACTCCTCCAAAACCATACAAGAGTAAACTCATACAGGAAATACCCAACAAAATGAGCAAAGCCCACAACATTTACATGTGTCATAGAAGTCCGATACCCAACAGAACACAACCTGTGCTATGCAAACAGCATACAATACAAAGTCTAATACAACAGAAGACCCAAACCAAATCTCATAACAAAACATACCGATGCAATACAATATTCCCCAGGAAAAAATGAAGCACACACACCTCAACACCACAAAAGTGCTATGAGATGTCGAAAAATATCAGGTGTCGAAACTATCAGATGTCGAAAAATAATAGTGGTGATGACAATTTATGATAGACAGGAGTTTGCGTACAAACTCTGGTTGTGACGGCGAAAATGAGGTTGGACCTTTAAGAGAAGGTCTCTTATTCGGCAATGGTTCAGTAAAGATGCAAACTGATCATAAAATCCGATTTAGTACAGCTCCAGAAAACAGTGTTATTAGGGACAGCTAGGATAGTTAGGAGGGCTCTTGGCATCTAAGGTTAATTGTTGAAGCCCGACGTTAGGAATTTTTATTTTCCTACAGTCTAATCTGTTGTGCGTCTATGAAATAATAACAACAACAACAACAACAACAACAACAACAACAACAACAACAACAACAACAACAATAATAATAATAATAATAATAATAATAATAATAATAATAATAATAATAATAATAACAATAATAACTGAACTCAACTCAAAAAATCACATCGAAGCCATTAACACTTGGCACTTTCAGTAGTCTAATACAGTTTTAACATCATTAACTGGAATCTTACAGAGCTCTAACGTCTGGACAAGAAGACAAGAAAACTACTAACATCTAAGAACATGCACTACCCAAAAGCAGACATTGATCATTTGTACCTACCTAGAAGTAACGGAGGAAGGGGAATCATGCAGGTAGAACTGTGCTTATAAGACCTCCACAATAGCAATGAACAACTACTTATCTAGTACAGAGGACTGGATGCTGTGGCTTGTGTGCAAACACGAAAGCAGCAAATAATCACATTCTATTGTCAAGGAAGCTTGCACATTCGAAAGGGAACTCGGCATTAACCCTGAATTAGATGAAGAACCTGAAACCACTGCCTCGAAACAAGCAAAACGGATCAAACAGACTGCAAAAAAGAATGGGCAGAAACAAATTGAGGAGCGGTGGCGCCAGAAGCCTCTGCATGAACAGTGTATGCTTCGAAGCCGAAATGCTGATGTAGATCGAGCAACAACCCATCAGTGGCTGAGAAGCTCAGGACTGAAAGCAGAGACTGAAGGTTTCATATTGGCGGCACAAGATCAAAGCTTGCTTACCAAAAACTACCAGGTTAACGTTCTTCAAAACGGTTCTGACAACAAACGAATACAAAAGTCGCTAAAATATGGTAGGACAGTATTTACGTTGGAAAATATGTAAACACAACAAAATGAACACTCCCGCTTACTGGTATGAATAGCTTCCTGAGCCAGTCGTTGGTGGTGAAAATGTCACCATCCTCTGGGTTTTCTTGTCAACACCGACAGAACGATTCAGGCTAGTGGACCAGTCATTAAAGACAAGGAAGAAAATACTTGTATACTAAGTGTTCCCGTTGCTAAAAATATATCTGTCAAGGAATTTCACAAACTAAGTAAATGTAAAGACCTGGAAATTGAAATACGAAAAATGTGGCACCTTAAAGCGAGAACTGTTTCTGCTATAGTGGGTGCCCTAAGTATGATAATAAAGGGATATCAGAAATATCTACATAATATTCCAGGAGAACCATGTCTCAGAGAAATCCAAAAGATTGTGCTGGCAAGTACTGCCTACATCCTTAGAAAAACCGTATCAATAATAATAATAATAATAATAATAATAATAATAATAATAATAATAATAATAATAATAATAATAATAAGAGCACTTAGAGAGCGCAAATTCCGCCAAGGCAATACCAACGTCCCCTCAACGATTAGCCGGAAATGATTTTTAAAATGAGAATATCTGAAATAAACTCGACTGCTCTCACAAACGAAAATACTAAAAATGAACCCGACCGCTCTCAAAAATTAAGTAAAAACACCGGAAAAACAATCCAGAATCCTTGTCCGGTACCTGATCGATCCCAATGGTAGCCATGGAATGTGAAGGTGGGTGTGCGTACCGTGTTTGTAATGCTGCGTGTGTGCCATCTGCAGTGGGAACAGGGACAGTTTTCTCTATGAAGGCCTTTTTTAGTCTATCCACTGATATAGTTTCTTTAAGACCATTAAAGTCTATAATAAAAAATTTATCCGTGCGTGAAAGAAATATCGTTGCGAACAAAAACTTGAGTCCAAGAGGTAAAGCAATTGTCAAGTAGGTAAGGTTTTAAACAGGAGTGATATATTCAAAATTGGTAAAACTAAAAATTGTCGAAGATAAATTAAATTTATTATTGTTACTGCACATGTTAGTGTTATTTCATTTATGAAAGGGTTTTGCTGCCGTTTGTTTATGTAGTTTGATTTCTTTATCTATCAGTTTCTACTAAGATAGAGACGCGAGTATAATTAATAATACAGAAAAGAGAATAAAAGTTTGGAAACGGCAACGCCGCCATAGCTTACGTGGAAACCATGAGTGTGCTTTCAAGGGAGATAACCAGAGAAACACTTGAAAGTCAACGTAAGATCGTAATACTTCATGTACAATAAATTAAATATAACAAATAATCCAGAACCCTTGTCCGGTACTAGATCAATCCCAAAATCTAATCCGTTCGTGCCAGGCACGAGGCCCAACATCCCTGAAAGTTTCATCCAAATAATAATAATAATAATAATAATAATAATAATAATAATAATAATAATAATAATAATAATAATTGTACAGTTCGCCATGATTTAAATAGAGATGAGGTGATAAAAAACTAGTAACACTGCTGCAGAGAGTCCATGGATTTATTGGTTAAACTGGTACGTAATTAGGATTAAAAATATTAGCCATAGTAATATTGAAAAGAGGGAAATTATAAGAGAACACAAATATTATGCTAGATAAAGAAACAATGATAGGAGAATTCAATGAAACATAGCGTTAAGTATCAATGAACTAGACAGCATATACAATTGAAAGAAAAAGACAAAAATTATAATCGCATTATTTTAATTCTGAAAGAACATCTCAATGCGTAAAGTATGATAATGAGCATCAGTATTGTGGTTGTCCATGTAATGAGCTGTGTTGTTTTCAACTGAACACTAAATGAATTAGCGAGATTTAGAAAAGAATAAGATAATATATTGTAAATGAACACACCATCCAAATTTGGCACACAAGAATTATATTTACCATGAGTACAGAAAGTATTTACATATAAATGTAAAGTGTTAGGCTGAAAAACCCTTTCACTTATTCTATCCAAAAGAGATTTTCAACCTAATACTTACATACTACAACCTTATATGTGCTTCGAGATCCGGTTCCATTATAGAATTTCTTTTTTGTAATGCAAAAGCCGCCGTTTATAATATAAATTTGCTGTATCTCACGTTCGACGTACGATATAACGGGATAATAAATAACGTCTTCGCAAATCGTTCCACTAAAGATACACAAAACTTGTAATTACACTCAACAATACGCAACTCTCGGCTTTACACAGCTCGCCGACTGTTCCTTTATTGGCCACTGTGGGTCCAACACAGAGGGTACAGTACAAGGACAGACAACACAAAGTGGGGACAAAAAACATAAACGAATGAATGAAATGAATTATATAATTAATGAAGGTGGAATGGCTACTCGAGCCCCGTTCTCGAGTAGTACCACTTAACTATTTTTTCCATCAATGTTTATCGATTTTAAATCAAATTAAAATTTACCTTATTAGATCATATATTGTCTCAAGTTCACATATTCCATCACGGGAGGTAGAGAGTCAAATCTCACCTCTGGTCCAGGTGGGTCTATGTCATTTCCAAAATTTCCTTTTAGTCTTGTGTATCTGTCCATATCTATTAGTATGCATTTTATGTTTGTTGGGTAGCACCCTACAGGCATTTCAACTCTTATTGCTGATTAGAGTTTTGAAATTTTTCTCTCGATGGCCATGATTGTCACATGATTGTCACATGATTGTCACATGATTGTCACATAGGTCAATAAATATGCCCTACTTTTGTGACTGGCCTGTAAGGCTTGTGTATCTGCTTGTGTGTGTTTATGTGTTTCTGTTAGTGTATCCTTATCTGGCGATTCTGGGTAGTTTGGGATGTTTGTGGTTTTCTTGGTTGTTTGCGACGGTGTGGTAGACTCTGCGAGTGTTTTTCTATATTTTTTCTCTGTTGGGTGCTTGTGTGTTACCTGTTTCTTTCATCTTCTTCTTGTTAGCGTTCTTAGGGAGGGGAGAATTTTTTGGTTCCTTTCTCTTTCTGCTTTTTACCTCGTGAAATTCATCGTCTGTACTTTCCATTTTTGTTTCTTCCACAGTTTCCACTGTCCCCTGTCTTTGTTGCTGTTCTCTTCTTGCTTCTCCTCCGCTGGTGTCTAGTTGTTTAAAAACGGAAAAACGGGCAGATCACCTTTATTTTCCTCCTTTTTCTGCAGTGGTAGCAGGTGGAAGTTCTCCCCTCCACCACCACTCGCAGTTTCACTTCTTCTGACAGCTCGATTTCTTCCTCAACTGTAAGTCCTGTGAGATTGCCCGGATTACAACTTCCAGGCCATATCTCCATCAGTTCAGTTGCTTTGTCCAACTCACTTGCAGTATATTCGGGTCATCTTTTGTCCCTGTCAAATTTGCTGCAAGCAGCCACATCTCTGCGATCTCAGGGGTCACCCTGCCAATCCTTACTCTTGCTACTCCTTTACCAAGATAGGTTGGCAGGACTGCCCGTTCCTCCGTTCTCAATGTTGTAGTGGAGTGCTTTACTACCTGCTCTACTGCAGATTTACGCCTGTCTGTATGCGCTGGTTACTACTGTAAAACAGTACATGAATGATATTCAAAAAGTAAACAAAACCGAGATAACATCATGGGTTTTGAAGACAGAGAAAAAGATAAGTCTTTTATGGAAGACCATCAGTCATATAATGATGCTTATTGCATGCAAACAAACAAATCACTATACGATTCCAGAAGGAGATAGAAATGATGGTTGGAGACAGTAAAAAGGGGACACTCACCTGCAAACTGATTACCCTAAAGCAGGAGCTAACAACTGTCAGTGAAAATCTCCGACAGCAGATGAGAATAAGCGAGAGAAGAACAATAAACAAAAAATTTAACCGCAACCAGGCAGCAGTATACAGAAACATGAGAGGAGGAGCAATAAATATCACGGAAGCTCTTTCACGAGAAGACATAGACTCCTTCTTGAGGAAAATCTGGAGTGAAGAAAAGGAATCTAACCATTTTGCTCTGTAGCTGGAAGAAATCCGAAAAAAGTTGTTGCTCCTGCGTTACATCCAAGACATACAACATTGATGGTGAAACTCTTGCAACTGCGATCCAGAAACTCCAGGATGGAGAAGCACCTGGACGAGACTTGATTGTTGGATATTGGTACAAGAGGCTAACATTCTACCGACCATATCTTATCAATCTGTACCAGGAAGCTTTCATTGGGAACAGTAGCATACCACACTGGCAGAGACAAAATTGATCCCCAAATGCAGAACCACCCACACGGCAAAAAAACTACCGGTCAATTGCATGCCAGAACATAATGTATAAGATATATACAGCATGTTTAAGCCTGTTGCTCTAAGACCATTGTGAAATCAATAACATTATCACAGCAGAACAAGCAGTTGGGAAGAAGGGAGTCTGGGGATGTGCTGAGCAATTGTTAATCAGCGAAACTGTGATTTGAGAAGTGCGAAAGCGTAGGAGGAACCTAGTTTCAATGTGGCCAGATTCCATGAAAGCCTTTGACTCTACTCCACACTCATGGATGCTAGAAGCCCTTTAACTTGCTAAAGTTCCAGTGAGAATAGTCAAAGCCATAGCTGACCTGACTTCATCGTGGGCCACCATCTTGAAATTAAATGCAAAGAGTGACTGTATTATCAGCGATGGAATACAATATCGCAAAAGAGGAATGGTACAGGTATTTAGGGGTGGATGAAAATATATCTTACAGTGGCACCTGTAACAAAATACGTATCACTAAAGAATATTACAGCCGAATAAAGAAAGTATGGACCTCAGAAATCTCTGCATTCCATAAAACAGTGGCTCACAATGAGTTTGTAGTGCCAGTACTCATACCAATATTTGGGCTGCTTGATTGGACGCTTGATGAGATCCGAGCCACTGATGCGAAAACCCGAAAAATACTAACAAGCACACATAATACATAATTTCTACATAAACAGTGAACAAGGCGGCAGAGGCTTAACATCGATCCAAAAGGCATTTGAAAGTCGCATCATATCCCTTCGGCAACATCTGTTAACCACAAAGCGTCGAAGTGCATCCCGTGACCAAGTTTGTATGCATGAAGCTGATAACATCATAAGACATGGAAGGCAGCTCCATGAGCAACACTCTTTGTCTGATAACCTAGAATACATACACAAAGAAGTCACATGACTCTACCACAACATATCATCTGATGAAGGGATGAGCCTACATGAGGAAAAGACTATGCATGGATATGTTAATAGAAAGCTCCATGATGATAGTAATATCGATCATCAAAGCAGTTTATCATTGTGCAGCTCCTGGCGAACAGTTTTTATGGAAACTATGTTCGCGAGGTGGTCATTAAGCTCTGCAGTAATTTTGGAAGCTGTACTTTTGTGATCCTTTCTAACAATTCGCGTAAGAGTCTGTCGGTCCCTATCTGTTTTGGTTTTCCTCCGGAGTTTTGTTTCGACGATGAGGTTTTTTCCCCCTTTCTCAAAGTCTGTCATTACTTTTGAGACAGTACTTCTTGATACACCAAACACTTCGGCTGTTTCCGTTACGCTAGCGCCTGCCATACGCGCACCAACAATTTGATCTCTTTGAAAGTCCGACAGGTCCGTCCTTTTAATGAATTTTAGTTACTTTCTTCTGATGATATCTGAACAGAAACAACAATTTTAGAAAAAAGATATTAAGCAACACTAATAATAAATGAAAAGCATAAAAATAAACAAGCTTTTGACGGTTTTATAGATATTTCAAAATTGATGCTATTAGGCTAGGTGTTTCCATTATTTTGTACAACTCCTGTATATGTATGTATGTATGTATGTATGTATGTATGTATGTATGTATGTATGTATGTATGTATAAATGTATGTATGTATGTTTGTATGTATGTATGTATGTATGTATGTATGTATGTATGTATGTATGTATAAATGTATGTATGTATGTTTGTATGTATGTATGTATGTATGTATGTATGTTTGTATGTATGTATGTATGTATGTATGTATATATGTATGCATATATGTATGTATCATTGAGCTCACTCTTAACGATACTTGAAATGCACACATTCAGGTTAAACGACCGGGTATCGACGTGAAGAATTCTGTTGAAAAGACATATCTTCTGATGGATGTTGCAGCGCGAGCTGATAAGGAACAACGCTGCCTATTGTTGTTGAAGCACTTGGAATAATAAAGAGAAAACAAATATGTTGACCAAATTCCTGGCAGCCCCAAAACAAGTGAATTGTAAAAAATCATGCACACTACTCAACAGGTAAAACTGATTTAACGTTGAGGAGAATCTAAAAAAAAAAATATATAAACTTAATAGAAGTGGTTATAACACTGGAGTTAGATCAGTGAAGCTAGATCAATGTTAACACGTACAAAAGTTACACACGAACAAGCAACTTCACGAAAGGATTGGTAAGTGGAATATGGCCTGGCAAGGATTTCTACCCACAATAACAAACTATCTCGAATATAAACATACCGAATGATGTAATACGATCTGTAGAACTGGTAGTATCGAAGGAAACCAGGAAAACTCATAATAGAACCATACAAAATTTAGAAATGAAAAGGAAAGAGGATATGAACAACAATGAAAAAGAAAAAGAAAAAGAACGAGGAAAATGTAAGGTTTTAGTGAAATGAAGAAGGGAAGACTTTACTTAAAGCGATGAAAAGAAAGACTTTATTTAATGCAATGAAAAAGTAAAGACATTAGTTAATGCAATAGAAAAAAGGAAAACTTTACTCAGTGTAACGATAAAGGAAAAGACTTTACTTAGTGCAATGAAAAAGGGGAAGACTACTTAATGCGATGTAAAACGAAAGACTTTACTTAGTGGAATGAAAAAGGAGAAATAAATAAATAAATAAATAATAATAATAATAATAATAATAATAATAATAATAATAATAATAATAATAATAATAATAATAAACAATATACTAATAATAAGAGAAGAAATTCTGTAAGTAAGAGAATGGTTTAAGCAAATCATATTAAACAAAGAAATGTTAGATAAGACGTTTCGTAAAGCGTGGGTGCGTCTTCAAGTAAACAAGGTATTTGAATCAAATACACCGCCACCGCACTGAAAATGTTATAAGTGACATTAAAAAAATAATAAATGAACAAAAATAAAATAATTATAACAGTGGATGACACAGCAACATCAACAAGAGTTTAAGTAACCTGTTGTATGTGGAGGGAGGGGGTAGGGGGTCGGTGGAACAAAAGCTTTCAGCATAATCAAAAGTGTACAATGGATCAAAAAAGGGAGAAATGATAGAGAAAAAGGAGCCCAGCATTGTAGGCATGGTTCGAAGAATTCAGCAACGCATTAAAAGTAGCATGAATCTGAGAATCTAGAAAGGTACCGTAGTTGACAAAATCTTCAGTTTTGGGTTGATATACCTAACCAGTATCAATGATTCTTGTGGCTTGAGCAAAAACAATATCGATTCCTTCCTGCCAAAAAAAACAACAAAAAAGACACCGAAAACAAATAAAACAAAAGCAAAGCAATAAAACAATTAGCCCTTACCTTTCTAATCTTATCTCGCATAACCTTCTAATGAGACCCCTAATATTCTACAACGGATTGGTCGCAGAACAGCAGAAAAAGTTGCAGAACAGCAGAAAAAGTACCAGAAATCGACGTTTGGTTGTAAACACCAGCTATTGGTGAATCAGGCAATTATGGAAGACAAAGAGAAGACCCTATCCGTTCGCAAATACTCAGAATAGCATGGATTGATAACTGAAAAGAATTTGATTGCAAACACACAAAACACGGACCTTGGAGAATACTATGTAGACAGGCGTATAAGACACACCTTTTTAAACTTTTTAAATGTACCTAAAAATTGCCCTGCATCTAAAGCTGTCATATTACAGGTGAGAGACCCAGTACCATAGACTAGCAGAGCCCGATGAGCATATCTCATCCAGGCACAATAACTGTTATTAATAATGCTTTAACCTAAGGCGGCTAGCTGACAGAATCGTTGGCACACCGGACAAAAAGGCTTAGAGGCATTTCGTTTGTCTTCACGTTCTGAGTACAAATTGCATCGAGGACAACTTTCTTTTACATCCATTCGTGGTCGACAAAATAGTTGCAAGTTAAGCACTGGGGAGGATATAATGGACTTACTCCCTCCCCCGAATTTGCTGGCCTTGTACCAAAATTTGACACCAATGATCCTTTCTATTATTGGTGCAACGTCTGAAATTTTGAAAAAAGGCGCTAGCCGATTACATCGACCCTAGAGCTAAACTGGAACTTATTTTAACCACGCCAAAGGGTTCTTGGCATCTAAGGTTACTCGTAGCCCGATGTTAGGATGTTTTCTTTTCCAACAGTCTAATCTGTTGTCTGTATATCTTTCCTATATGGAGTATGTATATAAAAAGAAATAGCTTCCTTCAGATACACCGCCACAGCAACAAATGCCTGAAAACGTAAAGAGATGGACTGCATCCACCCATATCTATGCAGGTCCTTTCTATGTATGCACATTGCTGTTTCGTCTCGGTCTCTCGCTTATACATCAATAATAATTATAACTACCAAAGAAACATCAACACATATCTATGGGCGGTGTTCTGTCGTAAACGCTGTAAAGACTAACCCATAAAAAAATCAACCAAAAAAAGAAAGAGCGATGGGCAGTTAACGATGAATACTACGAAATGGTTGATTTATGATTTACACACACTACTGTGCAACACTCTTCTAAAAACATACAGGTGTAAACTCAGACAGGAAATACCCAACAAAATGAACAAAGCCCAAAACATGTACATGTGCCATAGAAGTCCAATACCCAACAGAACACAACATGTGCTGTACAAACAACACACAATATAAAAACTAATACAACAGAAGGCCCAAACCAAATCCCATAATAAAATATACTGATGCAATACAGTATTCCCCAGGGAAAAATGAAGCACACACACCTCACCAGCACAAAAGTGCAGCAAGTGATGCAAGAGAAAGCTACTTGAAACTATCAAATGTCGAAAAATAATAGCGGTGATGACGATGGTGACGAACATCTCCTGAACTCAGCTTTTGAGAGACAGGAGTTTGCGTAAAATGTCTGGTTGTGACAGTTAGAGAAAGTGAGGGAAGAAGGAGTGAGTGAAAAACAATCA
>NC_142950.1:14878723-14881223 GCF_046866305.1 Octopus bimaculoides
ATATACACATATATATGTAATATGTATGTATGTGTGTGTATGTATGTATGTATGTATGTATGTATGTATGTATGTATGTATGTGTGTATGTATGTGTGTATGTGTATGTGTGTATATATATATATATATATATATATATATATATATATATATATATATATATATATATATATATATATATATATATATACATATACATATCTAGGCGCAGGAGTGTCTGCATGGGAAGTAGCTTGCTATCCAACTACATAGTTCTGGGTTCAGTCCACCTGAGTGGCACCTTGAGCAAGTGTCTTCTACTATAGCCACGGCCAACCAAAGCCTTGTGAGTGGATTTGATAGACGGAAACAGAAAGAAGCCCGTGGTATATATACCTATTCTTTTATTTGTTCCAGTCATTTGACTGCGGCCATGCTGGAGCACCGCGTTTAGTCGAAACAAATCGACCCCAGGACATTTCACGTTTTCTCGAAGTTTCTACATGCTTATGATGTAAATAATATTCAACGTTAGTTTAGAATTTCAACAACCAGATATATCAGCCATTATGTTTATACTTTGATAATACAGAATGGAAGATAATTACCATTCCATCAGGTCATATAAATCTTAATTAATCTAGTAATTAATCTATCTAAAATGTTGCAGAGAATCACGGTTAATAGATTATGGACTTCGGTAAAACAAAGAATATTCTCCTTAAATCTGTGTTTGGATTTGGAAAGAATAAAAACAGGGGAAAAATATGATCGTAAAATAACGACATGCACCAAATTTTCTAAGTAAACGAAATATAAAAATTAACAAAAAAATAATAATCCACCATTTTGATGTCTTTAGATATAAAGAGAGTTTTCACTAACGTAATGTAGAAGATTGCACTTAATAAACGGAGTCTTTGAGAATGTAATTCTTGACACTGTAATTAAAAAAATTACACCAATTATAAATTTTCCAATTATATTTGTAGATAATTGGCTAGTTTTCTTAGACATCGTAATTCAAGATTAATTTTTGATAATTAAGGTTAAGTTTTATATATTTTCCAATGTCATCCGCAGTGTTTTCGAGCTCGTTTGTTAATTTTGTTTTATTCTTTAAGAAATATTTATTTACTTCTTTAAAGGGAAATTATGGAAGCGTCACATGATCTGCTGTTATAAACTGGATAATACGAACGTCTAATATCAATAATAATAATGGTAAAAATAAGTTAAAAATGTTTCCATTAATTGCAATAAAAGAGGAGAATTTAAACGAACAACAATCTGACACTACACCCCCACGTAATTAATTTCTCATAACCGCGGATATATTTAATGGATAATTTCGAAAAGTGTACTCGACTGGCAAGTGACATTCGTTGCACTGGCCATGACCTGGTCACTGACACGGTTCCACCAAATAATAAGTGTTTAAGTGAATTCAATACTCGTTGAGCGTTTTTGAATGAGTAAGATGTGACTTCTACGCTGTAATCTTTGTAATGAATAAATTTTTAACATCGCAAAAACTATAATTTAGAACAAAGACAAAACAGCATTGATTGATTAAGCTTTCAGTAACTGATTCTATGACATTTGCTGACAACTGTCTAATTTACAAAAGAGATGGTATGATGACATTGAAGGAAACGGAATTAGGGCTCACAGACACTAATTCTTTTAATACTTCAACATTCCACGTAACAACTTGAGTTTGCAGAAAACTTTAAAGGGTTGAAGTAGTGGGTAGAAAGATAGATGAAGGTGCTTCCCGAGTCAAATAGACTCATAGGGTCGGTTTAACGGTTTCCCGGTTTCCATAGAGTAGAAATTTTCCACCTCGAGGGGACGCCGGTCCATTGCAGGGTTACTAAGTTTTGCCAGCTGAGTGGACTGGAGCAACGTGAAATGAAATGTTTCGCTCAAGAACACAACGCATTGCCTGGTCCAGGAATCGAAACCACAATCTTAGGATCATGAGTCTAACATCTTAACCACTAAGCTACGCGCCTCCACTAAGGTAGTGGCTGGTTTGATAAATTTGGTTGTATCTAACCAATATTATTTGAATTAACACGGAAAAGATGTTTTAAGGGTTTCTTCTTTAGCGCTATTTTCCTCTACAAATTTTGCTCATCATTTTAAAAATCTGAATAAATTTTACCTGTTTTCAGACATATGACTAGTCGAAAAAAATTAGCATTTTTGGCAATTGTCAAGGTTCCAAAGCTGCCAAACCGGTCGAAACATTTGTGCTGTGTACGGAGAAGACGCTGTTACAGAAAATCCTGTGCTGAAATGGATTTTACGCTTGGAGGTGGAGCATTTCGACTTGCAGACTCTCCGCCTTCCACAGCTACCCGCACCAACGGTGAAAGAAGGAAGGCGGAGTAAAAGGGATGGACAACTGAATTGGTGGTTGTATATACGTGCATATACGTGTATGTACATGTGCGTATACGTGAATATTCGTATGTTTATGTCTATATATGTGTATTTATGTACAATTCATGGT
>NC_142950.1:14891223-14893723 GCF_046866305.1 Octopus bimaculoides
CTTCTTCTTCTTCTTCTTCTTCTTCTTCTTCTTCTTCTTCTTCTTCTTCTTCTTCTTCTTCTTCTTCTCTGCACCAAGAATTCACAACGACCTCGAACCCAGAGACAGGCAGAAACAAGGAAAATCCCTTCTATTTGAATACTATACAAATATTCTTTTAGAAAACTTTTCTTTTAATTTTTCCAAAATCTAATTGTTTTCCATACTTACAGTTGAAAAAGTCTCAATGCCTGAAACCGGTACCAAAATGTTTCTTATAAAATTATTTTACCATTTTCTACCTTAATTTTTTTTCCCATTTATACATATATATATATATATATATATATATATATATATATATGTGTGTGTTTGTGTGTGTGTGTGTGTGTGTGTGTGTGTGTGTGTATTAGTTTAGAAGGTCCTGATTGGGAAAGAATATATGATTCAGTCAAGAGTCTGGAGTCTGCGTTCGCAAACACACATGCACATACACAGTCACAGGCGCAGACGCACACACACACACACACACACACACACACACACACACACACACACACACACACACTTCACTACCCTAGCCCTCTACTTCCTGTTCCCACAACCCACAAATTATCTCACCGTATTCAGAATGTCCGTCTACTATATTTCTTGTGTATGGTCGTCTCGATGCTTTTCAAAATGAAATTGCCGAAGTGGAATGTAGGGATCGAACTCGGAACATCTCGTTTGTGAAACAAACTTCTTAACCCAGCAGCCATCCCATTATAAACGAAATAAAGCACCTTGTTGAAACCCAGTTCCCCTATGGCCGGTTACCCGTGTTCTGTGGAATATTAGAGACAGACATAAAACCTTCCTCCAAACGGAAAACCAGTCGGTTGCAGGATTACACATTGGTGGTTGGGTGGACTGGAGTAACGTGAAATGAAGTGTTTTGATGAAAAACACAACGCACTATTCGGTCTGGTCCGTGAATCTAAACCACGACCTTCCGTTTATAAGTTCAACACCCTAACCACTACGCCACGCGCCTACACACACACACACACACACACACACACACACACAGAGGAAGTAAGGACTATCTCAAGTCTTGGGAATCATAGGACCAATTATCCATTTCTATGACATGGGCAATGCGACTCGTAAGGAGGATGCCCTTCTGTCGCAGGGAGACTGAATAACGGCCGGGTGAATTTTAGTGTTTTGCTGAAAAAAGCCAACACACTGCTTGGTCCGTTCCGGGAATCGAAACCACAGCTTTGCGATTGTGAGTGCAGCGCCCTAACTGCTAGGCCTCACGCTTTGGCCTCACGCTTTGGCCTCACGCTTTGACCTCACGCTTTGGCCTCACGCTTTGGCCTCACGCTTTGGCCTCACGCTTTGGCCTCACGCTTTGGCCTCACGCTTTGACCTCACGCTTTGACCTCACGTTTTGACCTCACGCTTTGGCCTCACGCTTTGGCCTCACGCTTTGGCCTCACGCGTTGACCTCACGCTTTGGCCTCACGCTTTGGCCTCACGCTTTGCTGTCCGATTATACTTAACCTGCAATTACCAAATTCTAAGCATGGATATTTTCAGTTATATGTAAAGTTCATTTCATTAAACTTAATCAACGAATATATGTTTTATGCTTAATTAATTAATTAATTGGTTAAATCATTAATAAGGTATATTTTGATACGTTGATAATTTTTGTGGTTTATTTTAAAATATATCGGGTTCCCATCTGAATATATAATTATACAAGGTTAAATTTAGTCATTCATAGAAATTAAAATATTCGCCACATACATACATACATACATACATACATACATACATATCTATATATGAGTGTGTGTGTGTGTGTGAATATATATACTCATATATATATATACCTTAATTCGTACATGTATTGACGCACAAACACGGTACATAACTGCATACATACATAAATTACATACATACATACTTACATATATACTTACATGCAAAACGCAAGCGCGCGCGCAAACACACACATACATATATGTATGAACTTAAGTACATACATTTATATCTACATGCAGACATGTATACATTCCTGAAACAATATATATATATATCTGTACACACCGATGTGTATGTGTGTATGTGTATGTATGCATATGTATGCGCATATCAATCTTTGTATACATTTGTGTGACAGTAACAATGCATGCGTATATAATTGCGATAATTGCACACATACACACAAATATGCATATGTAAAACTATATATATATATATATATATGTATCTCTATGCATACACACACAAACAAACACACACACACACACAAACATATTACAAATATATGCATGATTTTATTCTTTTATTTTTTTATTTGTTTCAGCCATTTGATTGCGGCCATGCTGGAGCACCGCCTTTAGTCGACGTATTCTTTGTAAGCCTAGTACTTATTCTATCGGTTCTTTTGCCGAACCGCTGAGTTACGGGGACGTAAACACGACAACGTTGGTTGTCAAGCAGTTGTTAACCAGACACACGAATA
>NC_142950.1:14896223-14898723 GCF_046866305.1 Octopus bimaculoides
GTCCCCAGCAACTTCATATAGCTGTTTGAATTGATCCAAAGGCTCTGTTCATTAGTTGTCGTATGAATTCCAGCATGCAGTATAGTTAACGCCTGTTGCGTCACTTACTTACTGGCTGTGACTTCGTAGACTTCGTTGCAGGTAGGTCACTTCTTATAGACTTTGTAGTTTTCATACAACATTGAGCAGCGGCCATGATGTCAGCATTTTGATACCCGGCGTGAATAATGATGATACAGGTAACTCTTTTACAATTTTCAGATAGCTTCCACTCCTATATACAAGCTAAATTTTTCGCAACTACAACTTTTATTTTTATGCTCTCCAACGCCGATAACTGTTCACTAAGCTGTTCCCGAAGAAAGGAGATATAAACAATCGCCAAATTTAGGTCCGAACTCTATACGCACACATACAGTTATATCGTAAGATAACGATGAATATACATATGTATAGAGACAAGAAGACTATAAAAATATACACATATATATTTTCATATTACTCATTTTTCTATCAGATATATTCTTTGATGCTTTTACTTGTTCCAATCATTTTCACTGCGGTCACGTTGGACCCCCGCCTTAAAGGGTTTTAGAAGAAGAAATCGACCCCAGAACGTATTATTTGTAAGCCTACTGTTTATTCTACCGGTCTTTTTGCCGAACTGCTAAGTTACGGGGACATAAGCACACCAGCGTCAGTTGTCAAGCGGTGGTGAGGGAAGAAAGTCAAAGTCACCCCGACATAAATATATGCTTATATATATATATATATGACGGCCTTCTTTCTGTTTCCGTCTACCAAATTTACTAACAACGTTTTGGTCGACCCGAGGCTACAAGAGAAGACACATGCCCATGGTGTCACGCAGTGGGACTGAACTCGGAACCGTGTGATTAGGAAGCAAGCTTGCGCCTATATATATATATATATATATATATATATATATATATATATATATATATATATATGTGTGTGTGTGTGTGTGTGTGTGTGTGTGTGTGTGTGTGTGTGTGTGTGTGTGCGTGTGTGTGCGTGTGTGTTTGTGTGTGAGTGTATGTATGTGTGTGTGTATGTGTGTGTGTGTTTTATGTATATACACACACAAACAAACGCACGCAAACACAGGTGTATCTGTCCTGTTTATTTTCTTTTCCGTCGAACAATCCGTTTGTTTCTTTCTCTTCCTCTCTCTCCCTCTCTCTCTACGTACCTACGTACCTACCCACCTACCTACCTACCTACCTACCTACCTACCTACCTACCTACCTATCCACCGATCTAACTGTACATCTACCAATCTATCTTTTTCCCATCGTGTCTGTCAAACATTTTCTAATTGCCCGTTTCTTATCCATTCTCCCCCTACCCGCTTTCTGATAATGGTGGTTTCAGGCTATTATTTAAGTTCCGTGTAAATATTCTGTTATATTGACACATTGTAACACTGTATATTCGACTCATTGTCCAGTGTACAAGGCTGCCGGGCAAATAGCTTTCGAAATTTCCAAAACAATTCCACATACACTCCCATAAATATACATACTGACAGACATGCATAGACACTCTCCTTCATTCATACGCACATACAAACACACTCACATATATATAGGTACATATATATATGTTTATATAAATCATGCGTGGAATGCATATATATATATATATATATATATATATATATATATATATATATATATATATATATATATATATGCATAAATACATATGTACATGTACATAAAGACGTTGATAGTATGTATATAAATAATATATATATATATATATATATATACTGAAATATATATATGTATATGTATATATATGTATAGGTATATATATGCATATATATATATATATATATATGCATATGTATGTATATGCATATAATAATGTGTATGTCTTTAGATGTTTGTTTTATGCATAGATATGTTTCCATATATTTGTACACACACACACACACACACACATACACACACACACACACACATTCTTTTATTCTTTTATACGTTTCAGCCCCAAAGCTGTGGCTATACTGGACCATCGCCAGTATAACATGCATATGTTTATAAGTATATATATATATATACATACATAAACACACAAACATACATAACACACACACACACACACATACACACACACACACACACACACACACACGCAGACACACACACACACACACACACACACACACACACACACACACACATATATACTTTACTTTTCAGACGGGAGTAAAATAAAAGCACTCAAGATGTTGATGTAGATTTTATATGAGTGTGTGTAGAGTTTTATTATGAGGATTCAATCCATTGTTAGTCAGAGTTTCACAAAGATGCAGAACTCCACATACACTCTTTATGGCACTGTAACTTTTGTAATAGTAGAACTCCGGATGGACGAACTCTCTTTCATGAAGGCACGTCAGGTGATCGAATACATAGTAGACAAGAACCATCATTGTTACTACATATATTATGAAAGGGTGCACAAAAAT
>NC_142950.1:14903723-14906223 GCF_046866305.1 Octopus bimaculoides
TTGAAGATCAGTGAGGCGCTCAGAGTAGAGCTGTTACTTCTCTGAATTGAGGGATCGCAGCTCCGATACTACGGATATGTAGTAAAACTGTCTTAGGCAAGATCCGATGGACAGGTTTTATGGGCAAAATAAAACGACAGGAGACTCAGGAGTAGACGGCGAACAGGATGCCTGGATAACATCCATGAGCTCGGTTGGCATTATCAAGTGGAGACGGTTGTTTGTGACAGGAACCGATTGAGCATGAGAACTCTGTCCCCTCGATCTTCCCCAGAGTAAGTGGGCGAGAAAGAGGAGATGAGCTGAGAAGACACTAAACAAATCGATCGAGTCCCGATGGAGACAAATTAATTCAAAAGCTGTTCTGGTTACGTTCATTTCGTCTTAAGTTTAGACTCAGTGTATCTACAACTTCACTATTCATTATGATCTTCAATTGTAAAAACTGTGTGGCGGGGTTTATCACCAGATTTAAGCTGTGCAATTTCAAGCAGTTTGATTGGTTTATTTAGAAGCCTCGTCGTTAACTCAAGTGACTATAGTAACTGTTTTTCATGTTCAGTGATTCCATTTTCTCTCTATTACTGATCTTTAACCCCAGATCAGTTCAAACTGATCATATCGAACTGATTCAATAATTGATTAAGATATTCCAGCTAAAATGGTGGCATAATATCATTAACTTTCTGTTCTGTATTGTCAAAAACAACAAAATCTCATTTGAGGGGAACCAACTGGTTGCTTATTTCTGCTCAAGTCGAACAACCTTGCAGTGGGCCCTTCAATACCCTGCGCGCGTAAGCGAGAGCTGGGTATTGTAGTCTCTGTGTGTGCAAAGTTACTGGAAAACGGCTGAACGGATTTTCACCAAATTTGGCATGAATGGCTCGAACTCATTGAATTTTGGTTTGGTGAATCAAAATGCATTTTTCGTTGTTACATATGTATAAACGATAAGCAAGAAAAACAATTCTTGAATTCGTTTGAGATTATTTAATAAAATTACATTTCATCCTGGTGTGCGCGCAGGGCGTGCATCGCCTTTTTGATGCCTTTTCTTTTTGCTTATTGCTGTCATAATTGAGCAGCGGCGGCGAGATGGCAGGATCATTAGTACGCTGAGAAAAATGCTTAGAAAAATTTCGTCCGTTTTTACGTGCTGAGTTCAAATTCCGCCAAGGTCGACTTTGGCTTTCATCCTTTCGGAGTCGACAAAATAGGTAGCAGTTGAACACTGGTGTCAATTTAATCGACTTGGCCCTTTCCACAAACCTGCTGGTCTTGTGGCAAAATTATTGTTATTAGTTAAAACGTCGCACAGTATCCAATATCGTGATATTGATTGGAGATATTGTGTCTACTGGGAGTTTGCACTGTCTGCCAAGTCAAACAAGGACCTGAGGCAGACAATACTTTACGCAATATGCATGAAATTCCAAGTAATGCCGGTTTTGCAATACACCTAGTTTGTATGGTATTTCTAATGTTTCCAGATGTTTTCAGGCTGAGTAGGGTTGAACCCAATGCTCTGATGACAATAGGGATAACCTTTATGTTTGACGCTCGTAGCTGTCACATCTTGGCGATCTCAATTCTCAGGTCGCCATATTTATCAATCTTTTTTTTTTTCTTACATGATAATATGTTGATCTCCTAGCAGTGCCACGTCGATTATTAGGCACTCTTGTTTGTCCCTTCTAAAGGTTGCTATACCCGACTTTCAGTGCTTTAGCATCTTGTCTGTCTGGAACATAAAGGCCCATAAAGTTTTTGCCTTCCTTTTCATTCCTTCCCTTTTCCGGTGTATGTTGGCACGAACCACCCATTACCTCATATCCAGACTTCTGGCATAATAGCCAGTGAAAGTTTTGGGCTACCTTGTCATGTCTGCGCTTGTACTCGTTCTGAGCAAGACTTTCACAAGCACTAACAATGTGAGTCACGCTTTCGACTCTCCTTCCACGCATTCTGCAGAGGTTCGTTGCACTCGTGTGCTATATATCTGTCATTTCACTGAGTTGGTACTCAATGCCCGATCCGAGGCAGCGACAATTAGGCTTTCAGTCTTCTTAATTAGGTCAGCTTTGTTGAACCACCTCCTTGATGCTTCCTGGTTTTTAAAGTTGCTAGTTTCACGATGGAACTGACTTTGTAATTCCATGCAGAACAGAGTTTCTTCTCTCTCACTGCCTTTTCGGTATCGGAATTGATTAGTACTCTTAAGTCCATTTTTGGTAAATCACTTCTACATTACCAGCATACTGTAGCAGGTCTTGTTTGCTGTCTACCAGATATTCTGCTACGTTTCTTCTTTCACTATTGATTGATTGATTATTATTATTATTATTATTATCATCATGATCATCATCATCATGATCATCATTATTATTATTAATTATTATCATTATTATCATTATCATTATTATTATTATTTTTATTATTATTATTATTATTATTAATAATATTATTATTATTATTATTATTATGTTGTTGTTTTTTT
>NC_142950.1:14911223-14913723 GCF_046866305.1 Octopus bimaculoides
ACATGTGTTTTAATAGGAACGTGCATAAAATTTGAATAATTATTTATTAACGGGCAATATATGAATATGCATGTGCTCTCTGCACGCACGCGCGTGTGTGTTTGTGCGTGTGTGTGTGTGTGTGTAAGAGAGGGAGGGAGAGAGAGAGAGTTTTATGTGAGAAAGTGTATGTGTACGTGTATGTGTATGTGTAAGCCGATCAAAGCCTTGTGAACGGATTTGGGAGGTGGAAACTAAAAGCCCGTCGTATGTATGTATGTGTGTGTGCGCATGTTTGTGTCTGTATTTGTCCCCCCACTCCACCGCTTGACAACCGCTGATGGTGTGTTTATGTCCCCGGAAGTTAACGGTTCGGCGAAAGAAACGCTTCAATGCGTATCAGGCTTTATAAAAATACATCCTGGAGTCGATTCTTTCAGCTAAAAATTCTTTAAGGCAGTGCTCCAGCATGGCCACAGTCTAATGACAGAAACAAGGAATAGATAAAAGATATGCACAAACACAAACACTTAAATACACGCACACACACACACCCTATCACACACACACATACGTTCACACACACATACATGCTTACGCAAAGAATACACGCACACATACATTGGAATGAGCGAAAGCAATACAAGTGCGTTTAACCTGTCTGTTTTCCGAATTGAAAATGTCATCTCAGTCAATACAGATTTCAATGGTGAACAGCAAATACTATTTAACAATCGCCTCCATGTTTTTGTATATGAGCATGACCTTATGTAGTTCGTCGATCTCGTCTGACTGGACGAGATAGAGGGACGCAGTAACCATCAGTAACCATCAGTAACCAATCAGTAACCATCTACGTATCATAATATATATATATATACACTGTGGATAGACCAGTATTTGTTCTGAGATGACATCTTTAATTTACGTGCTGTGTTAAAAACACGATAGATATCAGTGAGACAGATGGAAAATTGGTCCCAGTAGCGGTCAGCGAGAGTGCTAGAGTTGCTTCAGCCAGTATGTATGCTTGTGTATATGTGGAAGCGCGAACCTTTGTGGTTTTCATGTCGCACTCATGATCGTTAGATTGTGGTTTCAATTGCCGGACCGGGCGATGCTTCGTGTTCTGGAGCGAAGCACTGAATTTCACGTTGCTCCAGTCCACTCAGCTGGCAATAAAGAGTAATTCTGTGAAGGATTGGCGCCCCGTCCCGTAGTAGTGGGGGAATATGTACGTCACACGACCTGGGGAAGCCGATCTTATGAGCTATTCCTCGGGAAGGACACTTCACCCTTGTTCTTTGATATATTCATAGATATGGTGGTGCAAACAGGAAAATTGTACACAATATACGAGTGTACACTCTTCGATCACTCAGTACCTGACATTTGGTTTCCCAATTCGCCTGACTACAATCCTACTCAACTTCTTTATGAGGGGCGCGGTGAAATGAGAGACCAGCAAGATCACCTGCAACACAAAGGGACGAGTAGAAGGCTAGGATTTCCAGGGCTTTCAGGAGCCTAAAACGGGAGATAGTGACGAAGGCGTGTCATCGGTTCCGAGGGCTGTCATCGAGACCAAAAGCGGGTTCATCAAGTAATATCGACAGAACATGCCATGAAGACAAACTGGCGAAGATATCACAATGAAACAAAAAGAGTATTTTATTTTTTCCAAAGACAGTCATCATGTGAACGAATACCGTCCACACGCTGTAAGTGATAAATGCCAATACAGAAACTCGGTCCTTCACTCACTAGATTTTGCCAATCAATAATATTTGTAATACAGCTTTTTACAATAGGCACAAGGCTAGAAATTTTGTTGGGGTGGTTATTCGACTTACACTGATACTTATTTTTCAACAACCCTGACAGGATGAAAAGCAAACCCAACATCGGCGAAATTCGAATTCGTAAATAAAGATGGGCGGGATGTCGCTAACCATTTTGTCTGATGTGGTAACGATTTTGCCAGCACCCCTTAATAATCCCATCTACTGTAGGTACAAGGCCTGAAATGTTAAAGGAGGGGACTATTCGATCACCTCGACCTCAGTGCATGACTGGTACTTAATCTATCGATCCCGAAAAGATGAAGGGGAAAGTTGACCACGGTGGAATTTGAACTCAGAACGTAAAGACGGGC
Source organism: Octopus bimaculoides (assembly GCF_046866305.1). NCBI lineage: Eukaryota > Metazoa > Mollusca > Cephalopoda > Octopoda > Octopodidae > Octopus > Octopus bimaculoides. The sequence continues at coordinate 14,913,358 of NC_142950.1, forward strand.
GAAATACCGCTAAGCATTTCGCCCGGCGAGCTAACGATTCTTTTCTACTCTAGGCACAAGGCCTGAAATTTGGGGAGAGGGGGCCAGTCGATTAGATCGACCCTAGTACGCAACCGCTACTTAATTTATCGACCGCGAAATGATGAAAGGCAAAGTCGACCTTGGCGAAATTTGAACACAGAGCGTAAAGACAGAAGAAATACCGCTAAGCATTTCGCGCGGGAGTGCTAACGATTCTACCTTAGCTCACCTTAATGATAATAATCCTTTCTATTACAGACACAACACATGAAACTTCGGGGAGGGGGTAAGTCGATCACATCAACCTCAGTAATTAACGGGTACTTATTTTATTAACCTCAAATG
>NC_142950.1:14916223-14926223 GCF_046866305.1 Octopus bimaculoides
TATACAAATTTATATATATATATATATATATATATATATATATATATATATATATATATATATATATTTGTATGTATGTAAATATGTGTGGGTGTGTATACACACATGTATATATATATGCGTACGTATTACAATAAGAATATATATGTACCTAGAAATGTATGTTTGTACGTATGTTGCAATTGGGATAAAACTGCGATGCAAGGTAAGATGCAATAACCAGAATACGTTTATACTACATGTTATCTTGATATTTTTCTGATTTCTTTGAAGTCTCTGAGAGATCTTCTCTCATTCTATTTCAAGAACATGCTGGAATGCATGCACGTATTGGGAAATGTTATACATACATACATACATACATACATAAATATATGCATACAAACATATACATATATATATCAGAGTAAGCACATAAATGCGAAACAAGGTAGAAAAAATAGTACTAGAATACCAGAGGTAGAGTAATATGCTTTATTATAAAGCAGCAAAAATATCACAAGACCTGTTACTCAGACTTCCACGTTCCCGTTCGTCGGACAGTTTTGTTTACAATTCTAAACAAAACAGTCGACGAACGGGAACGTGGCACTTTGAGTAGCAAATTTTGTGATATTTTTGCTGCTTTTTAATAAACTATATATGTAGACACACACACACACACACACGCACACACACACACACACATACACACACACACACACACACACGTACTGAAAAAGACTCATATATATATGCATACATGTGTACATACATACACACACGCTCACGTAAATATACCTATAGATCTATGCATATATAACGTAAAAGATGTATTTATAGCCACTGACAAGTGGTACCAACTAGACGGTGATAGCTCAAGCTGGAGGAATTTGATACATAAAGTGAATCATAGCCGCTGATAGCGGACTGGAGTGTGTGTACAAATTTACATTCGATACATACATACATACATGCATACATACATACATACATACATACATACACGCACACAAACACACACATTCACATTCTCATACACGCTCACACACATATTGGTATATGTGATATGTGTGTGTTTGGGTTTATATTTTATACATACGTTTATATATGTGTGTGTTGTATGTGTATATGTGTATGCTTATGTATACATACACGCAGTTTTTGAGAGATCTTGATGCGTAGTAAAAGAAACCTGGCTGTATCTGTTCATATTTCATTATTCTTTGACTTCATTCTATGATCTGGATTCTAAGAAACTATGATGTCATATGTTAGAGTCATGCGATCATTATCACAGGGAATCAAGTACTTGGTTAGATAATATTGCGTACATGGAATTTATTTTAGCAACTCTAGATTTCGAATTTGGTAATTGCCCATACTGCATAGCAGGTATCTATATATAAATATTTTCGATTTTTACTGTTGTGGAATACTTCGCGTACATTTATGTGTTCTGAACGTTAAACTATACTTTTATCAACGAACGACACTACCGAAACTTGTGATTCAGCCATAAAATTGGGATATCCAATGAGCAGTCGATGAGCAGGGTTCCTCGGTAATATTAATCATTCTCCAATTAAACTCAAATATCTTTTCTATAACCACATAGACTATCATTATCTTGAGGATAATGAAGATTAGAGCAATGAGGATGTAGAGTTATCACACCGTTGAATTCTTTAACATATCTAATTCTTCAACAGGCGTGGCTGTGTGGTAAGGAACATGCTTCCTAAACATGTTCCTTTTTGGTTCAGTCCCCCGTATCCTAGCGGCTCGGTAAAAGGAACCGACAGAATAAGTATTCGACTAAAATTCTTCAAGCCGTGCCCCAGCATGACTGCATTCTAATGACTGGAACAAGTAAAAGATTACAGTTATTACTAGGGTAAAACACTGTCCCATCATAATTCCTGATTTACAGATTTCCTGTGCAGCACATTTCATCCTTAATTTTTCTCGACTATGCAGAATATCACAGAGGGAAAACATTTTAGGTAATGTCAATCAATCACATTTACAAACACACGCACGCACACACACACACACACACACACACACACACACACACACACACACACACACACACACATGTCACGGTCTTCTTTAAGTTTCCGTCTGCTAGATCCATTAGTAAGGCTTAGGTCGACCCGAGCCGGTGGTACAATATACTTATCCATTGTGCCGCACACCCACGCTAGTGTGCATGTATATATATATATATATATATACATCAGTTTCAATACACAACCGAAAAAGCTACTAAACCAGTTGCATTCAATGAGTTTTCTACAATTAGGGAAGACGAGGATCTTGATTTTCTTTGTTTTGTTTCTTATTTCTCGAAAGAGAAAGGAGAAATAAGCTATATTAAATCTCTGTCCGAGAAGTAAACAGTAGCAATACAGAATTGTAGCATAGAATTGCCAACCAAGTGTGACGTCCTATACGTGACAGTGCTACTGAAGTTCACAGAACCATATTTCTTATTTTTAGCACCAGACTTCTTCATGTCTTTTCCACGTTTTTTTTACTTACTTTGTTACTGTCCAACGTCCTGGTTTTTAAAATATGTATAACATATAAACAGAACCTGAAAGATTGTCTTAAGATATATTGAGCACTTTCTAAATACGCCTGTTCAAGTACCATAATAGCATGAAGCTATTACTGACATTTTAGGCTGTGTATTTAAATTAATATTAATCTCTCATTGGATGGAGCACTTTTTTTTTATTCTACCTCTATTGGAGTTTTAAACTATACATACATACATATATATATATATATATATACATATATATATATATATATATATATATATAATATTACATGTAATAAAATGCAATCTTTGCCCTGTCGGTCATACCTGTGGGATAGAAAAGAAATACAACACACAGAGTGAAAGTGAGTGACGCTCAGAGGCAGAAAAGCATGCGAACAGCGTTCAAAGATTTTGCTCTGAAAGACGTTTTACTCAAAATAAACCGCGAATATATATATATATATATATATATATATATATATATATATATATATATATATATATATATATATATATATATATATATATATATATATATATGTAGGGAAAATTCACAAACATTATATATATATATATATATATATATATATATGTATATATATAGGGAGAATTCGGGTCGTGAAAATGTCCTTAACGTTTCGAGCCTACACTCTTCCAGGATGGTGCGTTGTGTTCTTGAGCAAAACACTTCATCTAACTTTGCTCTGCGATCCCTTCAACACCTAAACAGAGTGAATTAAACGTGAATTAAACAAAACAAACAGCCTGGTCGGGGAATCGTACTCACTGCCTCATGACGGTGAGCCCGACGCTCTAACCACTGAGCCATGCGCCTTCATGTGTGTATGTGTGTGTGTATGCGAATGTGTATATGTGTGTGTGTGTGTGTGTGTGTGCGAGTGTGTATGTGCGCGCGCGCGTGTGTATTCTACCATCTGATTTAAACTGTCAATAAATTCGTAGCAATATCGGGTATCTTAATAACGTGAATTAGAAAGAGATATATTTTAATAATTAGTTTTAGGTTGTCCGAAAACAATTTAATTTCACGTTGAACGCAGGATTTCGGGAAAACGGAGGACGAATTAACTGCTTGCTTCATTTAGGATGTCTTAGAGATTGAATGCCTTTTTTCAACAATATATCAAATATATCCTCCTTGCAGTCTCCCCCTCCCTCCTCCCTCCTCCCCTCCTCCTCCTCCTCCTCCTCCTCCTCCACCTCCTCCTCCTCCTCCTCCTCCTCCTCCACCTCCTCCTTCGTCTTCTTCTTCTCATCCTCGTTCTCCTCCTCCTGCTCCCCTCCTGCTCCCCTCCTGCTCCTCCTCCTGCTCCTCCTCCTACTTCTTCTCCTGTTCCTCCCTTTCTTCTTCTTCTTCTTCTTCTTCTTCTTCTTCTTCTTCTTCTTCTTCTTCTTCTTCTTCTTCTTCTTCTTCTTCTTCTTCTCATTATCATTACATTAATTATCATTACCATTGTTAGAACTACACCTATATCGCCCCCTTCTTTTTTTTTCTCTTTTCTTAGCCTTTGTTATACTATATACGTATCCCTTTTCCTTTCCACTGTATACCCTGCATACTTACCCCATTTATTTTATTTATATTATATTTGGAAATCAATTTTTTATTATTTTATCATTTCATTATGTGTAAAACCCCACACTTTATATCTGTTTTATATTGGTCCCCTCATCCTTCGCCCTAGTGGCAAATATATGAAATACTCCTCCCCCACCTCCTCCTCATCATCATCATTATCATCATTATTATTACATTATTATTATTATTATTATTATTATTATTATTATTATTATTATTATTATTATTATTATTATTATTATTATCATTTTAAAGGCAGAAACATTAGCACGCCGGGCAAAATGGTTTACGACATTTTGTCCGTCTTCACAGTCCGAGTTCGAATTTTTTCTATACTTCTCATATTAATGTTTTCATCATTTGGGACTGTAAAGTCAATTATCTGGAACTTTCTTTTCTCATTATATACTACTACCAAATCAGGCCTTCTAGCTTCTATTACTCCAACAACATCCTATATTTCTTCCTTTCTGGTACATTAAGTGGGCCATCTTCATACCATTTATCAGTATGTTTAAATCCTAGCTTTCTACAAAGCACAAAGCTCCCAGTGGACAACTCTCCCTAGACTGTTATGTTTTCTATTCTTTCTGTGCCGGCATGCTACATTCACTTACTATGTGCGTAACGCTTTCCTCTTTAGATTTCCATATATCTGCATTGGGAAACTACTTGGTTTTTGTCTATCTTGGCCTTTATCCAATTAGTCCTTAATGCTTGATCGTGTGCAGCTGCTAACAAACTTTCTGTCTCCCTCTTCAGCTTTCCATTCTGCAAACGTAACCGTATCTCATTACTTCTATTTGCTACAGCTATCTTTGGGAATCTACCATGCAACGCCTTCTCCGACCGGTCAGATAATTTCTTTTCTTTTGTCTGATTTTAAAGTTCGTTTGGGATTTTGGTTTCCCTATGTCTTGATGTGTCTCTAGCAGTTTTCAATATACTTTCTTCATTATTTACCCACATAGGTTCGTAGGAGTCTATATCTACTCCACCCAACTCAACGCAGTCTTGTACTGATTATACCTACCTTTCTAGGTAGGTATAATCTTACTACTCCTGCCCTTGTGTGGAGTTCTCCATTCATATTGAATTCCTTCCTAGTTCTTCTATCTAGTTTTTCTAATTCAGTTTTTGTCCAATCTACAAAAGCTGCTGAGTATCTAAGTAATTCTACTGCTCAAGTATTTACAACCTTCACTAGATTCAGACCATTTAGCTTTGACTTCATTAGCTTCCTCACCCTTCTGATGTACTCCTCAATTTTCGTTTTCATTTCTGTAGTTAGTAGCCTGTCAGATTCTAATGCTCTTAGATACTTATAACTATCTCCACCTTTCAATGATTTTTATGTCTGGCCTACGCTGTTGATTACATGTCCCCTTCTGATGACTAATATTGCACACTTACCTATGCCTATATCCATGCCTATATCTTTGCTGAAGAATCTTATAGTTTGTATTAAGGAATCTATCTCTTTTTCAATCTTACTAAAAAGTTTCTGATCATTCATGTAGAGCAAATGGTTAATTTTTCCATTACTATTTCTGAACTGATATCCTGCCTTTGTCTTCCTTAATACAAAACTGAGGAGGATCAAACATAAGATTAATATTCATGGGGACAACGAGCCCTCCTGGAAAATTTCTCTTTTGATATTAACTTTCCCTAACACTTGAATGTAGTGCTATCCTCGAGTGAGTTTATTGAAAGGTGGATGACAGTTCTAAAAATGGCAAGAGTGGATGTTACCTCTCTAAGTGTAGACCTGTGAGTCGGAGAGAAAGAATTGGAGAAGGTACTTGCTCCTTGGGTTTCAGAGAAATATCGGACAGTTGGGTTTCCCCCATTATCTCTAGATGTAGCCCTCTTGTATCAGGAGGGCTACATCTCTATCATCCTCCCCCACTAATTAAAAAAATGTTTTTTACCTTTGCATGCTATGTCCCTTCCTTTCCAGTGTATACCGTGTATACTTTATATTATATTTTTTTTATCATTTCATTATTATATGTAAACCCCTACACTTTATCCCTGTCTCTGTATTGTCCCCCTCATCCTTCGCCCTTGTGCCAAATAAATGAAATTATTATTATTATTATTCAGTAGTTTTATTTTTATAACGTGCTTTCACTTCACTACCGAACGCAGCTCTGTGCGCCTTGGGTATGTGCTGTGGTTTGCTGTGGTGCTCTTATGTTTACTGTATTGAAAGTGTTTTGCGTAGAATGTGTGCAATACCCAGTAGTGCAATTTTCTGTATGTTATATATATTTGTAAGTCCTGGTGTTTTTGTTATGTATTTGTCTGAATATTTTTTTATTATACCTAAGACACCTACTATGATAGGAATTGTTTCTGTTTTTAGATTCCACATTCGAGTTATCTCTATTTCCAGGTCTTTGTATTTTGAAAGTTTTTCCATTTCTTTTAGAGAAACCTTGTCATCTGCTGGTATTGAAGCATCAATTAGAAGGCATTTTTTTCCTTCATGATCTTTGACAACTATATCTGGTCTATTTGCCTTAATTTCTCTATCTGTGTGTATTGGCATATCCCAGAGTATGGTTGCTTTCTCGTTTTCTGTGACCTTTTCTGGCGTGTGTTTATACCATCTTTTTTCTGTTGCTATTCCATAATGTTGGCATAGCTTCCAGTGTATATAGGTCCCAGCTCTGTCGTGTCTGTGAATATATTCCTTCTTAGCCAGGACTGGGCAGCCAGAGATAATATGATTTATTGTTTCTTGTCGATCTCCACATATTCTACAGTTACTTGTTATATTTCTTTTCATTATGTGTTTTTGGTAATTTCTGGTGGGGAGGCTTTGGTCTTGTGCAGCAATTAAAAATCCTTCAGTCTCTGCTTTGAGTCCTGAGCTTCTCAGCCATTGCTGGGATTTTTCTCTGTCTATTTCTTTCGCATTTAGTTTAGCCCAGTATTTACCATGTAGGGGCTTTTCTTGCCATCGTTTTATCATGGTCCGTTGCTGTTCTAGTTTTAGTTTGGATTTCATTTGTTTTATAGCTTTTGTTGTTTCTTCTTCTTCTTCTTCGTATTTGTTAGGTAGATTGATTTCTTGTTTGTATTTGTCAGCTTCCTTAAATACTGAAAACAGTTTTTTGTTTTGCTCGTGTTTTGTGGCTATTTGTATTAGTTTCCCTTGCTTCTGGAGTAGGTATTTTTGCAGTCCTATGGTGGTTATTTTATAATAGTTTTCTAGCTGTATAAGACCCCTGCCACCTTCTGTGCGTTGTATATATAGCCTTTCTATGTCAGATTTTGGGTTGTGCATCCTATATCCTGTCATTATTTTTCTTGTTTTCCTGTCTATTTTACATAGTTCGTTTAGTGTCCAGTTAAGGATGTTGTAGCTGTAGCTTATAACTGGGACAGCTAAAGTGTTGATACCTATTATCTTGTTTTTAGCATTGAGCTCTGTTTTTAGTATTGATCTAACTCGTCTATAGTACTCTTTCTTTATTTTTTCTTTCATTTGTGTATGTCGTATCCTATCTAGTTCATTGACTCCTAAATACTTATATGATTGGCTTTCGTCTAGTTCTCTTATTTCATTGGCTTTATCTAGTGTTATATTGCTACTTTTAACTAATTTTCCTCTTTTCAGGGTTGCTTTGGCACATTTTTCTAATCCGAATTTCATTTCTATTTCCTTGGTAAAGCCATGTACTGTCTGTAGTAGTGTTTCTAGCTCTTTGTCGTTTTTTGCATATAATTTTAGGTCATCCATATATAGAAGGTGGCTGACTGTTTTTCCATAGCATTTGTAACCGCATCCAGTTCTATTTAGCAATTCTGTTAAAGGTGTGAGTGCCAGGCAGAACAGGATTGGAGAGAGCGTGTCTCCCTGGAATATTCCTCTTCTAATGGGGATGGCTTATTATTATTATTATTATTATTATTATTATTATTATTATTATTATTATTATTATTGTGTGAGGGAGTAGCGTATGCCACCAATGTAAAACATATAAGAAGCGCAATGATTACCCGTCTGATTCGAGTATACATGCATCACAACCATATATGCACGACATGGTGATCTCATATCAAGATAAACAACACATGACCTTTCAGTTGGGGACCAGTTACATTTTTCTTCAGGTCGAGTTGCCCGTCTCACACAAAAGGCCTCTGAATAAGGGGTGCTTAAAGATGACGAACGAAACACAGTTCTTCAGAGGTGAATTATTCAAGCCCAAAAGAGTACCTCTCAGTACATGGCTACCGCTACACCCCCTCACCATCAGAGATGCACGTATTGTCAGCCACTATGAGAAATGCTCAACTGGTTAAGGTCAAGCAACTGACAAGCAAAGCCTATCTTTTACACTGAGATAGCACGTCCAATCAGTTCCGATCAGAAGCCATTAGAGTCTCTACCTGATACTGCAACAGGACATTTTATTATCATTTCCTGAAGTAGTGTTGGGTGTCGTTTTTTTTAACCTGTTAGCAGTTTATGTTAGAAAATCAACAGCCCTCCCCTCAAGGATGGTCGTTGGGGGGGGGGGAGTAGTAGTTATCACCCTGTGTATTTTTTTTATCTTCGTGATGACAGTGATATCATATTTTCGATCGATACATTCTTGTGAAAGACACTAGAATGATGAATGTGCTTGTCTTTGTAATTATCGGATCGATATTTCCTGGATACACATTAGCTAATCAATGTTTCTCAATGCTTTCATGATTAGGATAACTCCTTCTTCTTCTGCTGGTCCGCCTCCTCCTCTTCCTCCTCCTCCTCCGCCTTCTTGTTGTTGTTGTTGTTGTTGTTGTTGTTGTTGTTGTTGTTGTTCTTCTTCTTCTTCTTCTTCTTCTTCTTCTTCTTCTTCTTCTTCTTCTTCTTCTTCTTCTTCTTCTTCTTCTTCTTCTTCTTCTTCTTCTTATTATTATTATTATTATTATCAGCTTTAATCTTACTGCTGTTGTTGATGTTGTTTTTGGTTCTTGTCCTCTTCTCTCAACAAATCATTGCGTTTGTGATTGCTAAGCAATGTTTTCAGCAATATACATTCACGCATACACACTCACACTCATATACCTACCTACATACATACATGTATACATACATATATACATACATACATACATACATGCAGACATATATACAGACGCACATACATACATACAAACACCCACACACACACACATGTATATATATATACTTACACATATCTGCACGTACACACACAAATACACACACACACACACACACACATACACACACACACACACACACACACACACATATATATATATATATATATATATATATATATATATACATGTATGCATATATATGTATGTACACACTCATACACAAATTATATATGAATATATAAATATATATATATGTATTTATACACACACATATAAAATGCGTATATACATATGCGATACACACATATACACACACATATATATATATATCACCTAATTATCTAAAACAGCGAAGATTTAGGAATATTTTACGTGCTCAACAACCCCTACTCCATCCCTTAAATAGAATGAATAAAAAATTTTAATTTTTAAAACAAACAACATAGATATTCAATAATATCGATTTTTCAATCGGAAGTGGATAGTAAGTGGGTGGGTGGAACATCCAACCAAATGCCTCACGTTATTTTGTGATAAAAGCTTTACATTCTCATCAATGCCAATCCAGTTGGGGTGGTCTTTGTTTTCTAATCTTTCAGCGATTGATAACATAAAGTCCTTGGTGAAGTGCGAGACGCAGGCGTGGCTGTGTGGCACCTTGAGCGAGTTAGCGAGTTGATTAGTGACATACACATATCTGCACGCACGCACACACACATTCACACACTTGTATATAT
>NC_142950.1:14931223-14933723 GCF_046866305.1 Octopus bimaculoides
GTCTTGTACTTTTTTCTGTCATTGGACAACGCCATGCTGGGGCACCGACCTGAATAGTTCAGTTGAACAAATTGATACCAGTATTTATGATTCAAGTCTGATACAGGGACGTAAAGAAACCAACACCAGCTGTCAAGTGGTAGCGGACAAACGAACGAACGCACACACACACACACAATAATAATAATAATCATCATCCATGGATAGAATTTATAAATATTTTAATGCATCGCTACGTGCGTTTCCATAATTCACATGTTTCTTAAGATTCCTGCAATGATTACAGTATAGTCCATATTCTTGGGATGATACAGTACAGTCCGTATATTAATAAATTCCATCCATTGGATTATTATTGTTATTATTATTATTATTATTATTATTATTATTATTATTATTATTATTATTATTATTATTATTATTACTATTATTCCGATATTATAATTACCATATTTATCCTACATTATATCGGCGCAGCTCGGTGCAACCCCCAAAATCTGTAATTGCTAGTTGGCATCATCAGGCCGCAGCTGGCATGACAAAATAGAAGCTTTTATATGCGTACTCAAAAACGTTCCCACAGTTCACTTAGAAGTATTTCGACGAATTCTAGAGTTCACTAAAAGTACATTGACACATCTGTAATTGAGGATTACATCATACGAATCAGAACACGCGTTTCTCTTACATAAGCAACTTTGGGTATAACTATGTTTTTCATTTGAAATCCGGCGAGCAAAACAATTATTTGAGAATAAAGGACACTTCTTCGTGATCCTAACAGTTATATTGGCCAGATACGTACAACACTTTTCCAGTGACTCATCGTGCATATAAACAAGGAGCAACTGCAACACACGGCTGCACACGCCATACCGTAATAAACAATACTTCAGCTCTATATGAAATTCCCTAAAAAATAGACGATTAATCATGGAAGCAATACTCATGTCACAATACAATGCTAAAGTGACTGCACATCCCAAACAGCACAAATGCGTGACTGGTGACGTGCAACAGCTAAAATATCTACATCATGGTGTGGAAGATTAGCGTTCAAATTTTGGCTGTGAAATCTGCATATATAATAGTCACCTACCATAATAAACGAAGGCCGGGCAGAAGCCAACGCGACGTCATATCCTGAAAATGCGGCTGCGATAGCCTGGAAACGCTTGTCATAAATTTTTGAAGTTCTAAAACGTTTTCAAGCATCTTAAATAGAGATTCAAAGAATCCTAATAACATCGAACTCCTGGAGAAGGACTCACCGATAGTTCATGCCATCGCAGAACAAACGGGCCTCACCTGCAATCTGGAGTGTGAAATAATTTTGTTCATACGTGACGCTCTTCTAATCTTGACAACAAAGCTCACACTAGCAGGACGTGTAGCTTCTCATAAAATTATGAGAGGAATATGATGTAGTTTGAAGGATTATGCTTTGATATCCAAGTGCAAGCATTAGATAAGAAGTATGCACCGAGGAAAAGAGACAGTGAAGCGCTTAAACATGAAAAAACGAGTGCTAAAATATCGATTATGTCATAGTCCTGTGGAAAATATTACACCGTTTTCTCTAAAATGTCGTTTAGCTACTATCTTTTAATGTGGCGCACAAAGTTGTTACTTAAACAATATAAAATATACAACGTGATTAGAATGTAAAGACTGCCCAAAGATAACTATAGAAAATATATGCCTGCTGTTAAATACACATACACACGCACGCATGCGCAGGCACACCCAAACACCCACATCTACCCACATACATACACACACGCACTCACACATGTATACCCACAAACACTTATATACATGCACATATATATATATATGCATGTTTTCATGTATGTATATGTATATGTTTGGAAGTCTGTATATATATATATATATATATATATATATATATATATATATATATATATATATGTATGTATTTATATTTATACACAAACACACACACACATATATATATATATGCATATATAAATTATATACATATGTATATGCTGATACACACACATACACACATACAAACACACGTGTATATATATATATATATATATATATATATACAGAGAGAGAGAGAGAGAGAGAGAGAGAGAGAGAGAGAGAGAGAGATACTTGTGTGTGTGTATGTGTGTATCAGCATATCTGATCTGGAGCCTTTAAAAAAATTCCGCCATGTGCAGCGTAAACATTATAGTAAAGATAGAGCTTTGAGTTGCTTCGGAGTGAACAGAAATCATTTGTGTTTGCGACTGAAGTTCAACATCTGACGCTTCTTAACACTTCAGTGTCGTTATCTCACTTCCACCACGGATGGAGCTTATGGTTTTCATTACCTTTTGGTAGAATACAGCTCAGAATTTCTACGGAAAAAAGAAATGAGGAATAAAATATGTATAATAATATACATATATATACACACACAGACATACAGACATGCGCACGCACACAGAGACACACATATAACGTATATATATATATATATATA
>NC_142950.1:14936223-14943723 GCF_046866305.1 Octopus bimaculoides
TTGAACCAGTTTGAGTCGACTCCATGCAACTAAAATTTTCGTAGGCTTCTTCCAGAAACCTAGCTCGTCAGGCTCAGTTGAAACCTATGTAGCAAATATATTAATAAGGCAAATACAATTATTTCTATCTAGACTGAAAGTGTCATGAATAACCATAATCTAATTTTGGACATTACTGGGTTCTCGTCAGATATGTCTACATCAATTTGACGAATCCCATACAAACAAGTAGCCAATCTATTTATGTACTCAATAAATCCATTAGCTGCAAAGAACTGGAGCAACTTGTTTGCTTACCATAAGTGTTTCACGCTTTATCTAATATCAGCCATCTCTCAACGGGGATCTCAGACCACACGTTTTCAAGATATGATATAATATATGTAGACTACGTAGTATATGTGTATATATATATATATATATATATATATATATATATGTTTAATTTGTGTATACAAATTTAATTTGCGGTCCATGGGAAGAGCCGTTTTAGCGATGCGTCCTGCCCAGCTCTTCGAAACGCCGGTGTTAAAACGGGGGTAGCTGATGAAGAAGGATGTTCTCTATGTGGCTTGTGTGTTTTCTCGTCTACGTTTTGTTTGCAATGTCCTGTACCCAGATATGCACCTATACATACAGGTGGATGTCGGTATGCACATACCTGTACGTATATATGCATATACTCATTTACTATTTGTTTATATATATATATATATATATATATATATATATATATATTATAAGGTTTTTAAAGGAATCTAGTTAATGATCCTCTAAGGTAAGTTCTTATGCTATATTGGTAACGGTTGCTACATCCTCTGGAAAAAAAAAATATATATACATACACACACACACACAGAACTCATTTCTATATATCTCGACCTCATCCTTTCTCGTTTAGTTGCTGCTGCTCTACCATACTATATACATGACACCAACCACGCTCTTCGCCTTTTCAATTCCTTCTCCTCCCCTCCCGGCCCCTCACGCCTCCTCGTCACCTTGGACATCAAATACCTATACAAGGTGATCCGCCACAACGACGGTCCCTTAGCCATCCACCGCTTCCTCAACTGTCGCCTCGACCCCACACCCAGCACCTCCACCATTCTCCATGTAGCATAACTCGTCCTCACCCTCAACTGCTTTACGTTTGCGCAGGAGATTTACCAACATGTGTCTGGGAATGAGAACGGACCCCAATTTCGCCAACCTATTTGTTGGTTACACTGAGGCCCAAGTATTCTTCCAATGTTCCGGATCGACCCCAGAGCTATACAGCCGCTACATAGACGAGTGTATAGGCTCCACCTCCCTCTCCCGCGAAGAACCCTCCAATTTCTTCTCTTTCCTTTCCAACTTTCACCCTTCTCTCCAATTTACCTCTAATATCTCTGTCAGCTCCGAAACTTCCTAGATATCTCTCTCACCATTGACCTCCTCTCCCACTCTCTCACCACCTCGCCTTCTTGAAACCCGGGGACTCCCACCTCTACCTCAACACTTTTCCTCCTCCTATCCCTCCCACACCAAATGAGTCATCCCCTATTCCCAGTTCCGACGCTCGTGCAGCCAGGACCAGGATTTCGAGACACAATCCCTGTAGTTGGCCTGTCTGTTCATGCTTCGAGGATACCCATCTACCCTTGTCCAAACTGCCCTTGCCTGCGCTCGTCTAATCGATCGCACCACTGTCCTCTTTCCTTCCCCACACCAACCCTCCAGCCATATCCCTTTTCCCCTTCTTTTCTACCCCTCCACCTTACCCCTTCGTCGGAGGACCCTATGGACCTTCCGTCGTTTCCAGTTAGATCCCACCACCCGCCCTATTTTCGCCAACACACCCTGCCCTCCTTTAAACGCGCCCGTACCCTACACGATCTACTGGTTCGTAGCACCTTCTCCTTCTATCCCAACCCAACCCAACCCAGATCCTTCCCTTTCTCTAGATCCCGCTTTCACACCTGTCCTTTCATCACCAACACCATTTCCCTCACTGGAGCCAACCAGAACACCTTTCATATTAGGAACTCCTTCTCCTGCACTTCTTCCAGCCTTATCTATTGTATAAGATGTAATTTCTGCAACAAACTCCAAGTTGTTCAGACGGGCTGCCGGCTGGCCGACCGCTTCACCGAACATCTCGTAGATGTTCGGCTACGTAAGAACACCCCAACCTCGTCGCCCGTCGTTTTCTTTTGGCCAGCCACTCCATCTCAAATAATACCATCTTCGGCCTCACCCGACACCACGGACCAATCAACTCTTGACTCCGCCTGGAACGACATCACATTTTCACTCTACAAATACAAACTCCTTTCGGACTCAACACAACCCCCTCCTCTCAATGATTGTCTCTACACCCTCCTTAAAAAAACTTTTATCCTATCTTGTATTCAGATTTGTATAACTTTATTCGTTTATTATCGATTTTTCATCGTTTTTCCGTCGTAATTGTTTATTTTGATCCTTTTATTTTATTTTATCTGTTTATTATCTCCTTTTACCTTTCTTATTTTATCTTTTTAATTTTCAATTTTTGTCGTGTACGTTTTTTTATTGTATTTATTATTTATTATTTTTATTTTTCATTTTGTACTTTTTCTCTATTTTATTTTATTTTTATATACACATACGCAAACACAGACGCACACGTACATACACACACGTACATACACGCACATACACATACACGCACACATACACGCACGCACACACACATGAACGCACATATACCTCCCCCACACAGCACACACATGCACACACAACACACACATGCATGGACACATACACACACATACATACACGCACACACACACACATACTTGCAGACACACATATACACACACGCACGTACACGCACACACACACACACACACACACACAGGTCCGCACATATACCTCTCACGCACACAACCCCACGCTCACACACATACACACACGTACATACAACACGCGTACGCACAGGCATACACGCACACACATGCACACACATACACTACACACACAACACACACGCACACACACTCACCACACACACAACACACACACACACAACACGCACATACACACACACACACACACATACACTTCAGACTGCCTCTCAACCTCCCTACCACTGACCATCCCCTCTACGCAAAAACACAAAATACCACCACTTCTCTTACCATTGCGGCTGAATTCTTCCTACATTATCAGACACAAAGATCACTCACACATACACATATAAACATTTAATGCCACACACAATACACGCACGCACACACACACATACACAGTTGAACCTCACGCATACACGCACACGCTACCATATATACACACATACTATCACAGACACATGCTATCACACACACACGCGCACCTACTCCCACATACACACAGATACCTTCTTCTCTTATACTTTCCCGTCTTAGAAAGCAATTTTTCTTTGTCCATCCACTTCCGGTCATTCCAAAATGTAACTACAAGTGGATTGTTGGCTATTTTTTCCTCCGTCTTACTTTTCTCTTGGACTTTCCTCCGTCCCCTGTTTCTGAAGAAGAGCTTTGCTCGAAGCATAAAACACCTTTTCTTTCTCTGAGCAGACGCTACTATATTAATACTTTGCATGTACCACGTCCTCACGTTGTTGATTTTATTCTTATGCTTTTTCTCTTTTCCTTTTGATTATATATATATATATATACCAGAAAGAGGGATGACAAAGAAATCAATAATGATTATCTTATGAACTTCATTAGGTAACAGCTGTTTCTGCAATAAGATGTAGTGGACTCATTGTCGAGTGCTTATTCAGGTAAAATTGGTAATTCTTTCCAAAATGAACTGCACTCCATACAAGGTGTTATTCACCACCCAACAACGAGCAAACGTCATCTGATAACCGAAACAGCTATAAGCTAATGAAGTTCGTACGATAATCATTTGTACTTTTGTTATCTTTCTTATTATCGCTCTATACTCCGCAAACACCTCGTTCTGAAGCACAACGTATATTGAGTTCTACACCAGGCTATTAGCGTCGCAATGGCTATGAGTGTGTGTGTGTGTGTCTGTGCGCGTGTTTACGTGTGTGCGTGTATTTTTATGTGTGTGTGTTTGTGTGTTCGTGTGTGTGTATGCATATGTACATGTACATGTTTGTGTAATGTGCAGGCGTGGCTGTGGGGTAAGAAGCTTGCTTCCGGTATCCCAGAGTTCACTTGGTTTTTTGATTTTGTGCGCGAAGTAGACGTGCTGTTTGGCTGTGCGACGTTTTTCTTCTTGTGTGATGGAGGGGCGTTGAGTGAGGAGCTGTGATAGTTTGAGTTATTCTGTGTCAAACGTTGAGAGGTGCCCGGCCTCGAACTATGTATCGTCAGAGGAAGATATAGTAGAGTGCCTGAACAAAATAGGCAAAGCTATGGAAAATAGAAGTTATACTGCAGCGACGGAAGAAAAATACGAAGATATAAGACTGGAAGACGTTAGCAAGTATAAGGGAATGCTTGAAAGGAAGGGGTACGAAGTGAGGGTGTTTTCCCCCACCCAAGAAATTTTGAAAAAAGTTGCGGAAAAGACAGTATTTTATAGAACTTACTCAGTGGAAGCCAGAAAAATAGAAAATATGCCGACGGCACAAAAAGAAAAGGTGTTGAGACCAGTATGGCAAGGGATTTCATACCTTGCCAGAGGAATGAAATTTGGAACGGCGGAAGTGCGGTTTCTGGAGGTAGCTACTGCCAGTGGATACACATACACCCGGCCCCTCACAAACCCCCAAAAATGCCCCCCCCCCACACACACCAGCCTCTACACTAGCAAAGACACCCATTCCCCCAACGGCGGTGCCCACAGAATTCACCGAACAAGCGCTCCAAAAGCCCCAACCCACGCATACACCAGTCCCAATAACAACGAAAAATACCCACTCCCTTAACATGCAGGGCACCTGTTAGTAAAAATATAACTCCCCTAGATGACACCATGGAGGACACCACTGCGGTACGATACTCGACCAAAAGACTATTGCCCCCATCCTCATCCACGTCCCCACAAAATCAGAAAACCATGCGTTACAGACAAGCAAAAAAAAAAACCCCGCCAAACGATCCCAGAAAATCCAGGGGATAAAAAGATTTTGGTCGAGTTCGACCCTAAAAGACAAATATACAACCGATGTGATTACGCCTCACCACACTACATTATCATTTCCAAAACATAAGGACTATCCTAGAAAATGTGCTTGGATAGGAGAAACGTTATTTAAAGATCTGAAGGGGAGGAATCCAAAGGCCATTTTTAGGCTAAAAGACCTTCCAAGATATCTTAAGGGAAGAAGAAAAAAGAGGGACCCCTCACGTCTCGTGAGGTCGGCCCCAACATCGCCAACAAAAATGTAAGTATAATCTTTATTTTTCTTAAACTGATAACACTTAACCTTGGTTGTTTAAATGTGCGTGGTCTGAGCTCAAATTGGAAGCAAGCTAGTTTTCCTCCACGACCTCAAATCACATGATATACATGTGATGGTTGCTACAGAAACCAAGTTGAATAGGCTACAAACCTTCTCGGCTCTCCTTGAATAGCTATGAGAAAATCATGTCGCCCGTACAGTGGAATCCCAGCGTGGCAACGATGCCATAATCAGGTCTTTGACTGACGAAAATAAACGTTTGGTCAAGGGACAGGAGGATATGTGTGAGGCGCTTCACCAGCACTTCGCTGAGTTGCTCGGGAGGAATGGGACGCTAGACCATGATGAAGCCCTACGGGACTTCCTGGCTGGTGACTCGCGTCTCTCGGCATGAGAAACTGAGTACTGTGAGGGGCCAATTACAGCTGCGGATGTGATAGAGGTGTCCGGGAACAAGTCGCCGGGTCTTGATGATCTATCCAATGAGTTTTACAAAAGTATGCCAGACTTGTTAGGGCAGCGTCTACACCAACTGGCAGCAGAATAGGAGAATTCTCAGATCTGCGAGCCGTGGGATGGTGACGTTGATCAGAAAGGACCCGAGCAAGGAGAATATCATAAGTAATTTTCGGCGCATAACTCTGCTAAACACAGAATTAAAGATTTTGGCCAAGGTGCTAACAAAAAGGTTGGCGCGTGTCGTGGACAGACTTGTCGGGGTGGCACAAACTTGCGCTATCCCGGGCAGGACAATTCACGACAATCTCCATCTTATACGCTACTCTTGAGAGAGGGTTGGTAAAATTTCTGGCAAAGGTGGGGCACTGGTACATTTAGGCCAGTCTAAAGCATTTGATAGTGTAGACCATCGGTACCAGGCGGCGGTCCTTGGGGAGGCCGGGCTGGGCCTGACTTCTGCAGTTGGATTGCTGCTTTATACAGCGACATCGAGTCTATCGTCCGAGTGAACGGTCTCTTTTCAAAACCTTTCAGGATTGAAGGCTCAGTACGCCAGGGATGTCCCTTGTCACCGCTTTTGTATGTATTGGCTCTTGAGCCATTGCTACGGGAGTTGGAGGCGTTAGGGGGCGTGCTGAATGATATGTGGTGTGGAAGGGGAGTGACTGCGTATGCGGATGATATCACCATCATCGTGTCCCAAGAACGGCAGCTTCCTCATGTAGAAAACGCCATCAAGGGAGCCGAGGCTGTGGCAGGAACAAAGGTTAACCAGGTCAAGTCCGTCGGCTTGCAACTCGGCACTTGGAGGGTCAAGTTGTTGTCGTCCAATAACGTCGTGGGGCGTTGGATGGAAGGTCCGGTTAAGTTGCTAGAGGTCTGGTTCGGCCCAGACCACCGTATAGAGAAACATTGGAGCGAGGTCACGAGCAGGGTGACTGCCTTAACCCAGACTTGGTCTGGGCTGGAGTTATCTTTGCTAGCGAGGATGGAGGTGGCGCAGATGTTCATAGCATCTGTCATCAGCTATCGCCTGACCATTGTGCCTTGCCCCGATTTCTAGCTGAACAAGTTGGAAAGAATCCTTTTTCGCTTTTTGTTGAAGGGAGGAAAGCCACTTGTGAAGCGCTTTGTCTGATGCCAAAAACCGCTAAAGGGTTGGCTAGAGATGCGTAAATTAGCGTTAAGGTTGAGGCACCTCTGGCTTTACCTGGATGGAGAGCAGGTGTTGTCACCGCACGTAGGGTTCTACCTTCCACAGTTTACGTGCTTAACAGACATTGGTCCATGAATCAAACGAAGACCTAAGCTGGGGGATTGGCAATTGGAGTACCTGACAGCACTCCAGTTACTCTCTCGGGCGGGCAATACCGGCAGCAGGAGTTCCACTGCGGATTTCTATAGCGTGTTAGTGGAATTTATATCAGACGATGTCCTGGGGGAGACCCTGGGCTTCGATGGAAATCAGTTGATGAACATGTTCAGGAGAACTTTCGGGCCGAAGTACCTGGATAATTACCAGAAATCTTGCACGTCTTCGTGGAGTGTCCGGTATTATCGGGACTGATAGCTATTGTCGAGCAACTGTTGTCAACGACGGGAAGAGTACAGCTATCGGCTGACTCTGTTATCAAAATTGTGCCACC
>NC_142950.1:14948723-14971223 GCF_046866305.1 Octopus bimaculoides
TATGATGTCTGGCCTATTTGCTTCTATCTTTCTGTCAGTTTGCTGTGGTGCTCTTATGTTTACTGTATTGAAAGTGTTTTGCGTAGAATGTGTGCAGTACCCAGTAGTGCAATTTTCTGTATGTTATATATATTTGTAAGTCCTGGTGTTTTTGTTATGTATTTGTCTGAATATTTTTTTATTATACCTAAGGCACCTACTATGATAGGAATTGTTTCTGTTTTTAGATTCCACATTCGAGTTATCTCTATTTCCAGGTCTTTGTATTTTGAAAGTTTTTCCATTTCTTTTAGAGAAACGTTGTTATCTGCTGGTATTGAAACATCAATTAGAAGGCATTTTTTTCCTTCATGATCTTTGACAACTATATCTGGTCTATTTGCCTTAATTTCTCTATCTGTGTGTATTGGCATATCCCAGAGTATGGTTGCTTTCTCGTTTTCTGTGACCTTTTCTGGCGTGTGTTTATACCATCTTTTTTCTGTTGCTATTCCATAATGTTGGCATATTATTATTATTATTATTATTATTATTATTATTATTATTATTATTATTATTATTATTATTATTATTAATAATAATAATAATAATAATGATAATAATAATAATAATAATAATAATAATAATAATAATATGCCAACATTATGGAATAGCAACAGAAAAAAGATGGTATAAACACACGCCAGAAAAGGTCACAGAAAACGAGAAAGCAACCATACTCTGGGATATGCCAATACACACAGATAGAGAAATTAAGGCAAATAGACCAGATATAGTTGTCAAAGATCATGAAGGAAAAAAATGCCTTCTAATTGATGTTTCAATACCAGCAGATAACAACGTTTCTCTAAAAGAAATGGAAAAACTTTCAAAATACAAAGACCTGGAAATAGAGATAACTCGAATGTGGAATCTAAAAACAGAAACAATTCCTATCATAGTAGGTGCCTTAGGTATAATAAAAAAATATTCAGACAAATACATAACAAAAACACCAGGACTTACAAATATATATAACATACAGAAAATTGCACTACTGGGTACTGCACACATTCTACGCAAAACACTTTCAATACAGTAAACATAAGAGCACCACAGCAAACCACAGCACATACCCAAGGCGCACAGAGCTGCGCTCGGTAGTGAAGTGAAAGCACGTTATAAAAATAAAACTACTGAATAATAATAATAATAATAATAATAATAATAATAATAATAATAATAATAATAATAATAATAATAATAATTCCAAATGAAATTATGTCTTTTAACTGGATATCATCTCAACTGCTCGCACAGCACATGTAAACACGCTTGCCACATTATGATTCTATCAACAGCAGACCATCTCCGTCCCCAAACACCATGTACAAAAAATTACAACTAAATTAAATAATACCGGTATTATTCAACCCAAGAATAACAATCGGGAAGTACGTACTTTAAACTTGTTACACAAAAAGTACGAAAAACTACACGCGCAAAACAATTTAACACCAGAAATGAACAGACCGGTACCCTACGAAAATGATGACTGTGCAATTACAACATTACAGAAAGCGGTTTACCTGAGGTAAAAGAACAGCTAAAGCAAGATATCCTTGCCAAAGAACAAAGGATCCGCCGGTATGAGAAACGCCAACGTTTCTTTGAACAAAACCAGCAGTTCAACTCCAACCCCAAAATATTCTACCAAGAACTTGGCAAAACTGAAATAGACATCAATGCAGCACCAACAGCAGACGAAGTGTAAGAATTTTGGAAAGATAAATGGTCGGCGAAGGAACAACCTCAGGAAAGGGCTATCAAAACAACGAACTTAACACCTGAACAAATCTGGACCCCTGTAACAACTGAAGAGGTCACCCAGGTGATGCAAAAA
The DNA here is from genome assembly GCF_046866305.1 of Octopus bimaculoides. Classification (NCBI taxonomy): domain Eukaryota; kingdom Metazoa; phylum Mollusca; class Cephalopoda; order Octopoda; family Octopodidae; genus Octopus; species Octopus bimaculoides. Next base: position 14,950,606 of record NC_142950.1, read on the forward strand.
CTGGGCACGATAAGATCCCCAACTTCTGGTTAAAATATCTGACAGTAACATACAGAAAGCTGGCTGAAAAATTTAATGACATACTAGCCGAGCCAGAGACAATGCCTGAATGGCTCACGAAAGGGAAAACTATCCTAATTCCCAAATCCACTGAAACGGCAAACCCACAAAATTACAGACCAATAATTTGTCTCCTTACAATTTACAAAAGCCTTTACTGCAATAATATCGCAGAGATTGAGCAAGCACCTGGAAGAAAACAACCTGTTTCCAGAAGAGCAGAAGGGATGCTGCAAGGGCTCATACGGCTGTAAAGATCAACTAATGATCAATAAAGCCATAACTGAAGACAGCCGCAGAAAGAAGAAAGGCTTAAGTATGGCCTGGATCGACTACCAAAAGGCTTTTGATAACATTCCCCACACATGGATCATAGAAACACTAGCCATGAACAAGGTAGCATCAAAAATCATAAAATACATATGACATTCTATGAATAAATGACAGACAGTGCTACAGATCCAAACAAAACAGGGACTCATAAAAACCAAAGCCATCCCCATTAGAAGAGGAATATTCCAGTGAGACACGCTCTCTCCACTCCTTTTCTGCTTGGCACTGACAGCTTAATATGGCATGCTAAACAGAACTGGATGCGGATACAAATATTACGGCAAAACAATCAGTCACATCTTATATATGGATGACCTAAAACTATACGCTACACATGATAAACAGCTGGAAACATTACTACAGACAGCACATTAATATACCAAAGAAATAAACATTAAATTTGGTTTAGAAAAATGTGCCAAAGCAGCCTTGAAAAGAGAAAAATGAGTTAGCATCACACTAGATAAAGCAAATGAAATAAGAGAGCTAGACCAAAGCCAGACATACATATACTTAGGAATCAATGAACTAGATACGATACAACACACACAAATGAAAGAGAAGATAAAAAATAAATACTAAAGACGACTTAGATTAATACTGAAAAGAGAGCTCAATGCGAAAAAAAGATAATAGGTATCAACACTTTAGCCGTCCTAGTTATAAGTTACAGCTACAATATCCTTAACTGGACACTAAATGAACTGACCAAAATAGACAGGAAACCAAGAAAAATATTCAGACAAATACATAACAAAAACACCAGGACTAACAAATATATACAACATACAGAAAATAGCACTACTAGGCACTGCACACATCCTACGCAAAACACTTTCAATATAGTAACCATAAGAGCATCACAGCAAACCACAGCACATATCCAAGGCACACAGAGCTGCGCTCGGTAGTGCAGTGAAAGCACGCTATAAAAATAAAACTACTGAATAATAATAATAATAATAATAGTAATAATATTCTTGTCCAAAAGAAAGGGTGGGAGAAATTTTGATCAGTTGCCAGGATTATATAGCAGCAGAGGAAAGCAGCTTATGGTGTTATGTAAAAAATATGTGGAACCATTGTGGAAACATGTGAAAAAGTGCAGCGTCATCAAAATTGATAACTGTGTAAAGAAGACAAAATCTTAAAGACGAAAAGTATACAAAAAAAGAAGAAAAGAAACAGCATCGAAGGAGGAAAGATGTACGGTCAGTTTGCTAGAGATACGAACGCAAGATACGTAAGACCTGTGGCTATGTGTGAGGAGGAATGACCTGCAGATAGAGACGGAAGCACTTATATGCACAGCACAAGAGTAAGAGTTAAGGACTATGTGAAGTGCAGAATCGACAACACTGCCGAAAGCGACAAATGCTGAATGTTTAGCGAGAGCGGTGAAAGTGTATGGCATATCGTAAGCGAATGGACGAAATTGGTACAATACGAATAGCAGACGACATAACGATGTGGTAAGAATGATCCAATGAGAGCTTTGTGGAAATCACGGCATACAAAATGAAGATTGCAAAATTCTGTGGGATGCAACAAAGAAGTGTTTTCAGTCTTTAAGGAAGCTGATAAGTACAGAAAGGAAGTAGTAGCTAACTATGAAGGAAATGAAGAAAGAACAAAAGCTGTAAAACAATTGAAGTCCAAACTAAAACTGGAACAGCAACAGATCATGATAAAACGACAGCAAGAAAAGCACCTTCATGACAAATATAGGGTTAAACAAAACAGAAAAGAAATAGAGAAAGCAAATTCCCAAAAATGACTGAGAAGCTCAGGACTCAAAGCAGAGACTGAAGGATTTTTAATTGCAGCAGAAGACCAAAGTCTCCCCACCAGAAATTACCGAAAACATGTAATGAAAAGAAATACAAGTAACTGCAGAATATGTAGAGATGGAGAAGAAACAATAAACCATATTGGCTCTGGCTGGCCAATCCTGGCTAAGAAGGAATATATTCACTGACACGACAGAGCTGGGACTTATATACACTGGAAGTTATGCCAACACTATGGAATAAGAACAGAAAAAAGATGGTATAAACACACGCCATAAAATGTCACAGAAAATGAGAAAGCAGTTATACTCTGGGATATGCCAATACATACTGGTAAAGAAATTAAGGCCAATAGGCCGAATATAGTTGTCAGAGATCACCAAGAAAAAATGCTTTATAATCGATGTATCAGTGCCAACAGGTGACAATGTTTTTTCTAAAAGAAATGGAGAAACTTTTAAAATACAAATATTTGTATATAGAGGTAACTCGAATGTGGAGCTAAACAACAGAAACAATTCCTATCATAGTAGACGCATTAGGTATGATAAATACATAACAAAAACATTGAGACTTACAAGTATATATAACATGCAGAAAATAGCACTACTAGGCACTGCACACATCCTAAGTAAAGCGCTTTCAGTACAGTGAAAATAAGAGCATCACAACAAACCACAGCATATACTCAAGGCACACAGAGCTGCGCTCTGTAGTGCAGTAGAAGCACGTGATAAAAGTAAGACTAATGAATAATGATAATAGTAATAATAAATTTTGGCAATAAACTCGCGCGCAGTCGCAGTAGTTCGCTATGGAGCTGGAATCCTGAAGTGAACAAAGGCGGAACTAAAGGAAATGGACAGGAAGTCAAAAAGCTTCTAACGATGCATGGAGCCCATCATCTACGTGTGGACACTGATCGTCTACACATGAAGAGAGCAAATGGAGAGAGAGGACTAATCAATGTGGACGACTGCGTGCGTATCGAACTCGAGGTCTTAATGAGATACCTAGCCCAACGTAAGGAAACCTTGCTAGTGACAGTTAGTAATGAGGGAATATTGAAGGAAGAGAAAAAAAGAAAAACAAAGGAAGAAGTGCAGAAAGGACATAAATTCCATGTAGCCACAACAGAAGTTGCTGGAAAAAATAGGTGGGATTGGCTGATGAAAGGAACTCTAAAAAGAGTGACCGAAAGCACTATACTAGCAGCGCAAGAGCAAGCTTTGGCTACGTACTGGAGGGTCAACTTCACGAATGAATAAGTGTCTCCGCTGTGCTGCATCTGCAATGGAGTTGATGAAAAACAAAACCTGCGATAAAGAGAAATAATAATAATAATAATAATAATAATAATAATAACAATAAATAATAATAATAATAATAATAATAATAATAATAATAATAATAACAATAAATAATAATAATAATAATAATAATAATAATAATAATAATAATAATAATAATAATAATCACCGGAGACGTTTAACAGAGACTACACCGGGGACATTTAACAAGACTACACCGGAGACGTTTAACAGAGACTACACCGGGGACGTTTAACAGAGACTACACCGGGGACGTTTAACATGTGAGAACGATAAATCACTGCTCCGAAATTTATCCAAAAACATCGGAGATAAAGACATCACATGGAGCCAAAATATAGCTGACAAAGGGTTGGACTATATCCGAGTAAGTAATACTCATTGAAATTTATTTCTATTTTTTCCAAATATAATGATGTATTTTAACTTGATACCTCCACTACCCGCACAGCGATCGTAAACACACTTGCTACATCAACACCAGACCATCTCCGAACCCAAACACCATGTACAAAAAAATTACAAACAGATTAAATAATACCGGTATTATTCCATTCAAGAATAACAACCGAGAAGTGCGTACTGTAAGCTTGTTACGTAAAAAGTACGAAGATCTGAACATGCAAAACAATCTGACAACAGAAATGAACGGACCGGTACCCTACGAAAACGATGACCGTCAAAATAAAGGGCCGGACGTTGTTCCTCATGTCCCGCAAACAAAACCAAAACGACATAAATGGACACGTGAAGAATACATTTCGATCCTACAACGCTTATTTCACAGCAGTGCTCTACCCAAAAAACAAAAACGCAACAACACATACATATAAAATATGGATAATAAAAAAATATTCAGACAAATACATAACAAAAGCACCAGGACTTACAAATATATATAATATACAGAAAATTGCAATACTGGGCACTGCACACATCCTACGCAAAACACTTTCAATTCAGTAACCATAAGAGCACCACAGCAAACCACAGCACATACCCAAGACACACAGAGCTGCGCTCGGTAGTGAAGTGAAAGCACGTTATAAAAATAAAACTACTGAACAATAATGATAATAATAATAATGCCTTGATACAATACTATGTACTGGTTCTCATGACTTATGACCATAACTGATTGGTAGTGGTACTATGTACATGTTTTGTCGTGATGTAAACGATGGGCTACAGCAATTATTCTGCTCAATACCACAAATTTGCTTGTCAGTTGTTTGACCTTAACCAGTTGAGCATGTCCCTTAATGGCTGACGTTATGTGCATCTCTGAACACAAGCAGAAGCAGTATAGGAGCATCGGAGCCATGTGTTGAGAGGTATTCTTCGGGGCTTTGATTAATTCACCTCTGGAGTCATAGGTATTTCGTTCATCATCCTTAAACAAACCTTTTTCAGGGACCTTTTAAGTGAGATGGGAAACTCAACCTGAAGAAAACTCAAACTGGGCCCCATCTGCAAGGTGTTAATTTTGATATGAGATTACCATGTCGTGCATATATGGTTTTGATGCATGTGCCTGGTGTACCCTTATCAGACGGGAAGTCATGTTGGATATATTGGGCTTCGTATATTTGTATCCAAGTGTCACTTCCATGGTGTGCGCCGCCTTCGCACTCAATGATGATGATGATGATGATGATAATAATAATAATAATAATAATAATAATAATAATAATAATAATAATAATAATAATAATACTGACAGAGTTGGGACCTATATACACTGGAAGCTATGCCAACTCTATGGAATGACAACAGAAAAAGATGGTATAGGTATATCCCGGAAAAAGGCTCAGAAAATGACAAAACAACCATACTCTGGGATATGCTGATACACACACATAGAGAGATCAAGGATAATAGACCTGATATAGTTGTCAGAGATCATCAAGAAAAAAACCTTCTAATCGATGTGTCTCTAAAAGAAGAAACTGAAAATACTAAGACCTGGAAAACGGACAACCCAAATATGGAGCCTAAAAACAGAAACCATTCCTTCAGCATTATGTTTTATTCCAATAAAATATCATCAATCTTATGCTTTTCGTATCCGCTCCTTCTACTGAGCACAAAAGCGATACAGTTCCATCATTTAGTCCGACGCTGCTCATTCCCAGCTGACCTCTGGTAACATGCTATTTGACCCATAACTCGGAATCATGTGATACTACTGCAGGTCAGAGTAGACTTGGGATCAATATGGTTAAAAGGTGGCTCCACACTCTTCAAAATCCTACAGCTCCTACGGAAGTAGTTTACAGTCCTGCCCAGGACACGACGCAGCCCCATAGCTTGTAGTGATTTTTGAGTTGCGTTATGGTAAAGTAGCCGAAGCAAGCATAAGAGAAACAAAAGTCCGGGCAAGTCAGCCAATTGGATGATGACGCCGACGCCGAAGAGGTGTCCAGTGTTTTTTTTTTTTTTTTTTTTTTAACTCTCGTGTTTCTTATTTTATTACGCTGTGAGTTCAAATTCCTCCCCGGCTCGTATTTGAGAAATTTATTTTTTCCGGTTACGTTGGGGTTGAATATAGAATAACCATCACTCAAATACTACAATCGATATAATCAATATTTCCCACCCACTAAATACTTCGTATTATTGTTCGCATGCCCCAAATCAATATTTGCAGATTTCACAATGAATCTCTTCCCTCCCACTCATTTCATGTCTACGGCTATAATTTATCTGTTTTTTCTGCAACATTGCTCAGCCAGATGTTAAAAAAATGTTTCACACATCACTGGTTGTCTAATCGACTATTGTTATTTATTTTCTATCTCTTACTCTTTCTCTTTCTACTTGTTTTATTCTTTCTTGTGTAAATATTAATTGTCAATCATTGATTATGTGTGTACTCATAATTAAACCTTTTCTTTCCCCCTACCCACCACTCCTCTCCTACCATTCGTCCGATGATTTCTGCTTCATTGCTAGCTTTACTTTCGTTGTTGGCTTAATTCCGCTGTCTGATCGTTGTTGCATACATCATCATCATCATCATCATCATCGTCGCCACCGCCGTCGTCGTCGTTGTCGTCGTGCTCCACCTCCTCCTCCTCCTCCTCCTCCTCATTGTTATTTTTGTCGTTGTTATTGCTATTTTTAATATCGTTGTTGCGTTATTATCATTGTTTGTTATTATTATCATCGATGTTGTTGTTATTATTATTATAATTATAATAATAATAATAATAATAATAATTATTATTATTATTATCATTATTATTATTATTATTATTATTATTATTATTATTATTATTATCTGTGGTAAGTGGACGTGTCTAACAAAGCTCTTTCAAAGATTTGGATTTTCCATGTTTAATTTGATGGAAAACATTTTTTTTTCCTTTTCATTTTGTTAACGAGAGATTTTGGAAACTGTGATAGTCCGGTCTTGTTTATTTGGAGGCGGAAGAATAATATTTGTCGTCGGACATTTTGGTATATATTTCATACTTCTGAAAACGTATGTTTACTCATAAAATAAACCGTGTGACTTTGCGGGGGTTAACGGTATGAAGTACTAGTCACAAACGCACTAGTTACGGATACAACCTCAGGAATTTCGAAAAATATTGTGATCACAAAATTATGGATTAAAAAAAATGTAATTAAACAGGCAGAAATCATTACAAATACAATTGCACTGAAAGTACTCAGAAAAAAAAAATATGTCGATTGTTCAAAAGAATACATATGCAAAGACGAGGTTACGCCTTTTAACAATTGGTCGTAGCCGAAATTTTATTAGTGAATAAAACAGAAACGGTTTTGCCAGTATTGTTAGACAGAAAGACGGACAGAAATACTGATATAGTCAAGTTAACTTTATGAAAAAGAAAAGCGCAGAAAAGGAAAAGCGTGTAAGACACAAGTAGCAAAAAGTGGTACCTTGTTGCCTGACTGTTTCATTTAGAAATAAAATAAATATAATTGAAAAAAAATATTACGAACATAGACATTTGCACTGAAAGTAGTCAGAAAAAATGTCGATTCCACAAAAGAATACATTTGTAAAGACAAGCTTTCGTCTCTTAACAGGGAACGGCAGATAAAATTATAATAATGCCAACAAAAACAGCTCCGTCAGCATGGTTAGGCAGAAATATTGAATTTCTGAAGTTTTCTTTCTAGCAAAAAAAAAAGAAAAAAATAAAGAAAAGGAAAGAAAAAGAACGTATAGGATGTATATAAGGTATATATGATGGAAATTAGAGCCTCAATGCTAGACTATTTCCCTTAGAAAAATGACATAACTCTGTTTCTGTAAAACGGAGGGTGCTTCCATCTGCTCTCACAGGACATCTTCAAAGAAGCACTTACTGGTGTATGGAGCATTGTTTGTTCAATAAAACAGAACATAGTGTCTGGTATTTTGTGGTTTTCAGAACAAGAACATGATATTGCCACACATAGAATTAGTAATCGGTAACCATAAAAGGGGCACTTGCCTGATCGTCATTCCATTACTTACGCACACAAGTATGCCGTCTCTTATGCATTTTCTGTTGCTACTACAATGGTCTATGTTCCACAGACATTGCTTCTCATGTCCCTCCGCCACTCACAGCAGAACCTCAACAGCTTTCTTAATCTCGCGATCGCAAGATCACAGCTCATTTCACGTTGCCCCAGTCTACTAAACTGTAAAATGGGTAACCTCACCACCGGCTAACATGATGTCCAGGGCGAATGTTGGTGTGCTCGCTTACCCAGATGGAAAATGTTATTCTAAAACTGCAATGGTGAGATGAAGCACAATGTGACCAGTTGTGTATGACGGCATTTGATACCCTGGTCGATGCAGTGATATATACATATGTATGTATATGCACACACACACACACACACACACACACACACACACACACACACACACACACACACACACACACACATATATATATATATATATATAGGTGAGAGAGTTGGTATGTGAAAGCACGTGGTTGGATGTATAAAAGACAAAATAGGGTGCAAAAACTACAGAAGACTTGTGTTATATGGTTAAAGTATATATTTAAATCGTTATCTTAGAAAAATGTTATAAAATTTTGAGTATAGAAACATTGTTTTTGGAGAAATAACCAGTTTCGTATTTTCTTTTCAAATTAGTTTACCGATATTGTATCATCTATTCGCTATGATGTGAAGTATGAGAGTTCCAGACAGGGGAAGGTAATCAGGCAATTTTTCGATATCAGGGAGGTAATCAAAAATATTGGGAATGACTAGGTTGTATCAATTTAACACGATTTGATTTAGAAAGAATAGAATGTTAGAAGTGGTTAGCTTTTGCTTTATATTTTGTTCAATGAGGTGAGTTTCCTTATTTAAAAATGCTAAAAATGGTTAAGTTTTGGCTTATGTTTTTCAATGAAGTAGGTTTCCTTATTTAATCTAACTTGTGTTGGTGTTCCAGTGGCACATTGATAACATGCAAAGATTACAAATTCTTGTAGCAGTTGCTTTGCGCATTTCTCAATGTGTTCACTAAAGGGAATCATTCTGTATTCTGGGAATGCAATCTGCTGTCGGTGCACAGTGCATCTGCGTCTGAGCGATAACCCCGTGGACCCTATGTAGCTTGGGTGGCAGCCCAAGCATCTTATAACATAAATCAAGTTTCCTAAGGCACAAGTAATGTCAGATTTGATTTTGAATTTTCTTTGTCTCTTTGAAAAGGAATTCTGATCCTTCTAGAAGGTTTGGGCATGTTGCGCAACTTGGTCGACCACACTAATATCCTTTTGCGTCCCTCATTTTAGATAATAATTTTGCCTTTGTGGCGATTTTTTTTAGTGATTTCGGTTGGTGGTGGCTTTTAATGATCTTATGCCTGTGTAAAATTTCCTTTAATTTGGGGTCCTTTTGTAGCATTGGTAAATTTTGGGTGATGATGGTGAACGCCTCTTTGTTTCTGGGGTTGTATGTGGATATGTACGGTAGAATTTTCGGGGAAGGTGTGTTACTGTGTTGAATGTTTCTTAAGGTTTCTATGTCGATTTGTGTTACACGTCTGATTCCATCCTCTATGAGTTGAACTGGGTAGTGTCTGTCAATTACTGTGTTTTTGAGTTCTTGTAGTCTAAAGTCTCTGGTATTTTTTCTGACATTATTGTGCATATCCTTCTTGCAAGGTTGAAGCACCTTATAACAACACAAAACAACACTAGGATAAGAAGCACACCACATACCAGGCACTACTAACCCATGACCCAAAATTACTGGTCCCCACCGAATACAAGAACAGCACAAAACATCCTGCATACAAGAAATTCCAAAGAAAAATATACCGCATACCGAAATGTTACACCCATAACTAACCAAAACACACATAGACACACACACACACACACACACACACACACACACACACACACACACACACACACACACACACACACACACACACACACACACACATAACAATCTGAGGCAACAATACCACCATTCCCCGGACCTATCCCATACAACCTCACAGACAACTCATGCAAACAAAACTGCAACCAACATTTTTAGCTCCACATCAGAGACACCAGGACAAAGGTTGAAACCAGGTGACCAGGAAAACCCGAAGATAATAAACCTCTCAACTAAACCTCTTTCAATCACAAAAATAGACAACCTCTCAAAAGGGTTAAAATTCAGCCCAACTCCACGTAGTGCCAACCAAAATGAAGGATAGTATAATATAATTCTGTAGAAAACTAAGACTCACAGAAGCATTAACCAATTACAATACTGAAGATGACTCACTAATCAAAAACAAAAGTGAACACATCCCCTACAAAGGGAGAAATATTGATGAATTCTGCAACCACATTGAGAACTTTTCCTACCGGACCATGCATAAACAGACATTTACCTCAAACTTTAACACTACACAATGGAAGGAACTAACAGAACCTCAAAATAATGAAGATATAACAATTAGGGAAGTAGATAAAGGAAGTGCAGTGGTAGTAATGGACACATTATACGATAGAAACCGAGAAAGAAAATGACAGTCAACATTACGAAAAAACCACAAGCTACACCCCGCAAAAAAATAAGGAAAACCTTGTACTCACTAATTAAAACCCATGGGAAAGAACTGATAACCAAAGAAATCGACTATTTAACAAACTTTAAATGCAAACCTAGCCTTTTCTATTGTCTACCAAAAACCCTCAAAAGCCAGATCATATATGAAACCATAAAAAAATCACCAAAGACGTACATACATACACCAAACCCAGGGGACTTAAAATTACGGCCCATTATAACTGGCCCAGCCTGTGAAACACACAAAGTCTATTTATGGATATCCTCCTAAAACCCTTCCTTAAACACATCAATAGCTATATCAGTGATGACTTGGATATGTTAAATCACCTCTCCAAAAAAGTCAAGGAAAAAACAATCACGGTTTCATTTGATGTAATTAATTTATATACCAGTATACCTCATAATTATGGGCTAGAGGCAATTCAGTTCTGGCTGGACCAATATCCGGAAGAAAGACCGGAAAAGATCAGCAAAGAATTCATTATTGAATCCGTTGAATTCATCCTACAAAACAACCACTTCATGTTTGACAACACATTTTATCGACATTAATACGGAATTGCCATGGGCACTAGGGCAGCCCCGGTCATTGCGAACCTAACAATGGGCTATCTGGAAATAATAATATACCAGGAATCTTTATCTACCTTTGGAAACCCCCTTTCCCAATGCATAAAAAATAATTGGAAAAGATTCCTAGAGGATGGAATCAGACGTGCAACACAAATCGACATAGAAACCTTAAAAAAAGTTCAACACATCAACACAACTTCCCCGAAAATACTACCATACATATCCACATGAACTCCAGAAACAAAGAAGCCTTCACCATCATCACCCAAAATTTACCAACTCTACAGAAGAACCCCAAATTAAAGGAAATTTTACACACGGATAAGATCATTAAAATCCACAAACAACCGAAATCACTAAAAAAAGATCTCCACAAAGGCAAAATTATTTTCTAAAATGAGGGACGCAAAAGTGACAAAAATGTGGTCGACGAAATTGCACAACATGCCCAAACCTTCTAGAAGGATCAGAATTCTTTTTCAAAGAGAGAAAAAAATTCAAAATAAAATCTGACATTACTTGTTCCTCAGAAAACTTGATTTATGTTATAAGATGCTTTGATTGGTACTAAAACAACATAGGGTCCACGGGGTTATCGCTCAGACGCAGATGCACTGTGCACCGACAGCAAATTGCATTCCCAGAATACAGAATGATACCCTTTAGTGAACACATTGAGAAATGCGCAAAGCAACTGCTACAAGAATTGGTAATCTTTGCATTTTATCAATGTGCCACTGGAACACCAACACAAGTTAGATTAAATAAGGAAACCTACTTCATTGAAAAATATAAGGCAAAACTTAATCATTTCTAGCATTTTTAAATAAGGAAACTTACCTCATTGAACAAGATATAAAGCAAAAGCTAACCACTTCTAACATTCTATTCTTTCTAAACCAAATCATGTTAAATTGATACAACCTAGTCATTCCCAATATTTTTGATTACCTCCCTGATACCGAAAAATTGCCTGATTACCTTCCCCTGTCTGGAACTCTCATACTTCACATCATAGCGAATAGATGATACAATATCGGTAAAATAATTTGAAAAGAAAATACGAAACTGGTTATTTCTCCACAAAGAATGTTCTATACTCAAAATTTTATAACATTATTCTAAGATAACGATTTAAATATATTCTTCAGCCATATAACACAAGGTGTCTGGAGTTTTTTCACTCTATTTTGTCTTATATATATATATATTTGTGTGTGTGTGTGTGAGTGTGTGTGTGTGTGTGTGTGTGTGTGTGTGTGTCTACATGGATGTATGCATACAGCCCAAAGATACATTTTGTAATGCATTTCATATGAAATATATTGTATATATGTGTAGGAACGTTGCGTCCAAAAAATCAATAACAACAACAATAATAAAAACAACAGTTGCAGGTTTGAAGCGTCTAGCAGATAAAGGCAGACAGTTATATTGAATAGAATAGGTCTGCTAGTGGATTGATGTATGATGTTTCTATTATGCAACGTTCGAGAAGCTTTACAATGATGATGTGATAGGTTGGTTACTGAATAGAAAATGGAAGGTTCTTAGTAATGGCTGCTAGTTACATCATTCCATATGACATCAGTTGTAATAAATATCGGAAGAATAAAATCACGCCCACAAAACATTCACACGCGAACACACAAACACATGGTCGATTTCTGTCTGTCTGTCTCTCTCTCTCTCGCCGCTCCCTTCTCACTATTTCTCCCATATATTTTCCCGTACACACATAACGACGGGAATACATATGCATGTATATGTGTGTATGTGTGTGTGTGAGTGTGTGTGTGTGTGTGTGTGTGTACGTTGATCCATATATGCATACTTGCTCTTCAAAAAGACCCGCCACACTAGCCATCTCAACTTTCTCAGCCGCTGTCTCCGCCATCACGTCATACCCCGTGGCTTCCTCTTGAAATTCCACGCTCCCCCCTATTCCTCCCCCTTCATCGAGCCCACCCTTGCCCGCACCTCCCGCCTCATCATCCGTGCCACCATCCGTTCCACCCGTTCCCTCCTCCACTCCGTTGACCACCAACTCTCCCAAGCTTACCTCCTCCTCTCCTCCCTCTGCCCTCAACCCTTCACCCAACCTATCCTCCGCTTCCTCCTCAATCTCAATCACCAACTCCACAATTTCCTCACACACACAAAAAATAAAAAAACTCCACAACCTCCTCAACCCCCACCCTTCCGCACCCCTGACACCCTCCACTTCAGTTCCCCCTCCCGATTCCATGCCCCCCTCCACCGCCCATTCCACACACTCACACTCCTCCCACCCGGACATCCTAACCCCCACGCCATCACCTCCCCACACCTCCAACAACTCGCACTGATGTCAGCCAGTTCCTGCGCCGCATCAAACTGTGCGCGTTCTTCCATACGTCAACACAGCGTCCCGACAATCGGGACTACTTCTCGGACCTGGGACGCCGCACATCCAACTGGACGCCGCCTCCAGGCCAATTCAGTAGCCTAGACCTGTTCGTGGATGACTGTAAGGCGTTGGTCGAGCGTTTCGAATTTAAAAAAAGACCCCTCCGGGCCAATCTCACCCGGGCCGAATCGGACTCCCTCGATCTCCGCAATCAAGCCGGCGGACAAAGGTGGAGCAGTGGGTGTGTGGTGCGCGGACCTTTACAAGAGGGAAGCGCTCAGCCAGCTTCACAATCCCCTCTTCTACCGCCTCCTCCCCTCCGACCCCACCCCCTCCTACCAACGGCTTGTGTCCTCCACAATCCATGACCTCATCTCCTCCTCTGCTCTCCCCGCTACCGCCACCAACCTCATCGTCCGCACACCTCGCACCTCCTCCATCTACTTCCTTCCCAAGATCCACAAACCTAACAACCCTGGCCGCCCCATTGTCTCTGCTTGCAATTGCCCCACCGAACTCATTTCAAAATACCTCGACCATATCCTATCCCCGTTAGTTGCTGCCCTCCCATCCCACATACACGACATGAACCACGCCCTTCGCCTCTTCAATTCCTTTTCTTTCTCTCCCGGCCCCTCACACCTCCTCTTCACCCTGGATATCAAATCCCTTTACACCGTGATTCCACACAACGATGGTCTCTCAGCCCTCCAATACTTCCTTGACCGCCGCCCTGACCCCACACCTAGCACCCCTACCCTGCTTCGTCTGGCAGAACTCGTCCTCACCCTCAACTGCTTCACGTTCGCCGGAGATACCTACCAACAGGAATCTGGGGTCGCGATGGGGACGAGAATGGGGCCCAATTACGCCAACCTCTTTGTTGGTTACATTGAGGCCCAAGTATTCTCCCAATTCTCCGGTCCGACCCCGGAACTATACGGTCGCTACATAGATGACTGTATAGGAGCCACCTCCCTCTCCCGTGAACAGCTCTGCCTTTTCATCTCCTTCGTCTCTAACTTCCACACCGCTCTTGACTTTACTTCTACCATCTCTGACACCTCTGTCAACTTCCTCGACATCTCTCTTTCCATCAACCCCCCCTCCAACTCTCTCACTACCTCCGCCTTCTTCAAACCCCCTGACTCCCACCTCTACCTCAACTTCTCCTCCTCCCATCCATTCCACACCAAACGAGCCATCCCCTACTCCCAGTTCCTCCGCCTCCGACGTTTGTGCAGCCTGGACCAGGATTTCGAGACCCAGTCCCAGTATCTTGCTTGTCTGTTCATGCATCGAGGATACCCCTCCCACCTTGTCCAATCTGCCCTCGCCCGCGCTCGTCGAATCGACCGCACCACCACCCTCTCTCCTTCCCCACACCAATCTCCTAACCGTACCCCCTTCCCACTCCGTTTCCAGCCTGCCACCCTACCCCTTCGTCGGAGGATCCTACGGGCCTTCCGTCGCCTCCAGCTCGATCCCACTACCCACCCCATTTTCCCCAACCCACCCCTATCCGCTTTCAAACGCGCCCGCAACCTACGCGATCAACTGGTCCGCAGTACCTTCTCCTCTTCCTCCCCACCCCCACCCGGCTCATTCCCGTGCTCCAGATCCCGCTGTCACACCTGCCCCTTCATCACCAACACTACCTCTGTCACCGGATCGAACCTACAAACACTTCACATTCCACACAGTTTCACCTGCACCTCCTCCAACCTTATTTACTGCATCAAATGCACCCTATGCAACCAACTCTACGTGGGGAAGACGGGCCGCCGGCTGGCCGACCGTTTCACCGAACACCTAAGGGACGTTCGGCTAGGTTCGAACTCCCCTGTCGGCCGTCACTTCCAACTGCCCAACCACTCTCCCTCTAACATCTCCGTTTTTGGCCTCGCCCTGCACCATGGGTCCACTCCCTCGCGACTCCACTTGGAGCAACGCTACATTTTCAACCTTAATTCTTCTTTCCCCTTCGGACTCAACGCAGCCCTCTCTTCCTTATGATTCTCCCATTTACGTCCCTGCAACACTTTACATAATTTTTTAAAATTTATTTATTTTATTTTATTATTTTTTTTTTTGTAATTTTTTTTTTTTTATTATTATTTTTTAACCCCCCCCTCGTCCCCTTTACATTATATCCATTATTCTCTCGTTATTACACTTACTTTTTTCCACCTTTTATCTCACCCCTACCTACACGCACACATACCCACACACCTTACATATATATACCGCCCACATACATGACAAACATACATACGCGCCCTCACACACACATAGCCGAACGCACATATATACACACACACACCCATATATACGCGCACGCCTACATACACAGCCGCATACACATGCACACACATACGCACAGGAGTGCACACACAAAATAACACACATACCTGGCACACATACGCACGCACACACATAAACACACACATACACACCCCTCACATACATACACAACACACATACACATATACACACATGCACACATACACATATACACACATGCACACACACCTCTCACATACATACATAACACGCACGCACGCACGAAAACATACACAATATACACATACACGCACGCACAAAAAATATACACACACGCGCACACGGAAACACATACAGACACACATAAACACACACACACCCGTACCTAACACTCACAATCCCACACACACACGCACATCCACACATATACACACACACGCACACACCCACATACACACACACACTTCTCACCAACACTACACACTCACACAGACACGCATACAATCATACACACATGGGCATAAACAACACACGCATATACAATAGCAAACGCACGCACACACACGTACACAGCAACGCACATACACACAACATGCACATACACACAAACACACACGCACGCACAGAAAACATACACATACACACACGCGCACATACAAAATACACACACACACGTACACGTACCTAACACCTACAACCCCACACAAACACGAACACACACACACTCAAATAACCACCTGTTGACCTTCTACCTACACTGTCTATAGCGTCCACTAACCAGTCCTGCTACTAATTTCTTCCACTACGTCATACACACACACACACACAAACACACTAACAGATAAACCACCAAACCATGCACACACACACACACACATACATACGCACACACACGTTCTGTTATCACACACACACTCGCAGACTGTCGCACGCGCACCGATATTCATCTCCCTTTTTCACTCTCCTATCTTAGAAAGAACTTTTCCCCCACCACCTCCTCTTCCGGTCTTTTCATAATGTAACCTCGTGGGCATCGGTACCATTTTCCTCTTTTTCCGTTCTTCCATTCTCCGAACTTTCCATCTTTCCGACGAAGGGCTACGCCCGAAACGTCATACACTCTCTCTTTCCTTTCCTGAGCGTCCAATAATACCATCCATATCACGTCCCCACTTTGTTGTTTTTTTTGTTATTTTGTTATTGTTTTTTTTAACTATATATATATATATACATATATATATATATGTGTATGTGTGTGTGTATAAATATATATGTATATACACACGCATACATACATATATTTATTATATATATATATATATATATATATATATATATATATATATATATATATATATATGCATGGTGCGGTGAATAAATTGTCGCCTAAATTATGCAAAAATGAAATCTTAATTTAACATTTTTTTACCAAAATTACATTAAAAATATCTTGAAATACTAAAGAGTAAATTCATTCAATAAAATCGCCATTGGCTTCAACTACGGCTACCAGACGACTTCGGAATCTCCTGCAACTCTTCTGGACGGTCTCCTTGTTTAAGTTGGTGAATACTGCTAGAATCCTTGACTTCAGTTCATCTTTGGTGTCATAAAGAGTGTTGTTGGGCTCTCGCCCAACTGCGCCCCACACATAATAATCAAGGGGTTTGCAGTCTGGTAAGTTTGGTGGTTAGATTTTAGTGGTGATGTGGTCGCAGAAATTGTCTGACAGCCATGACTGGGTTATCCTGCTTGTGTGGCATGGTGTAGTGTCCTATTGCCAGACATATGGTTTTCCAGCAGCCACTCTCTTCACCCAGGGCAGCACTGCCTCATCCAAGCACTTGATATAGGCCTCTGTGTTGAGTGTGAGGCCGTGTGGGAAGATGAATAGAAGCATAACATCGCCATCACTAGTGATCACTCCAAACGCCATGATGTTGATTGGATCTTTGATTTTTATCACTCTCAGTACGTGTTTTGGGGACTCGGCAAGCCAACTGACCCTACTATATTGCGTTGTCAACGAAATGAAAAACAATAGGCATACATGAAATAAAAATATAAAGTGGCGACAATGTATCCATCGCACACTGTGTGTGTGTGTGTGTGTGTGTGTGTGTGTGTGTGTGTGTGTCTGTGTGTGCATATATTCATAAGCACAGTCGTGGCTGTGTAGTAAAAAGTTTGCTCCCCAATACGTGGTTCCGGGCTCAGCACCACTGCCTGACACCTTGGGTGAGTGTCTTCTACTATAATAAGGGAGCAGCCAAAGTGGATTTGGTAGACGGAAACTGAAACAAGTCTGCTGTATACACATATACACATAAACACACACGCACACACGCACACACACACACACACACACACACACACACACACACACACACACACACACACACACACACACACACACACACACACACATATATGTATGTACATATTTATGTGTGTTTGTGACTGAGTCTGTCCCCGATGCTGATGTGTTTACGTCCCAGTAAATTAGCGGTTCGGCAAATGAGGCCGATAGAATAAGTACCAGGCTAACAAAGAATAATTCCTATGGTTGATTTCTTTGACTAAAAGCGTTTAATGCGGTGCTCCAGCATGGCCGCAATCAAGTGACTGAAGTAAGTAAAATAATAAAAGAATGTATATGTGTGTGTGTGTGTGTGTGTTTATGAATTCGTTTTGCAAGATTCCTGATGTGAAATCGCGTGTTGAAACAGATTTTGTTGTATTTCAGGATGGTCATTTATTTTTTTTGCCAAATAAACACATGCACTGTATATTTGTTCTTCACTCATTTATTACTGTTCTTATTCCAGCTCATGAACATACATATGTTCATTTTGTAACCCCCCCCCCCCAAAAAAAAACGACCATCCCGAAACTGTGGCACTTGTTCCTTCTGCTAAACCAGTACAGCTTTACATTATGTAATAGAATATGTAAATGTTTGGCTGGGCTCAGTGATACACACATACATACATACATACATACATACATACATACATACATAAGCCAATCCATTCAGCTAGACATAGAGGGATATATGCCAATATTAACCCTATGCTCTTAAATAAGGCTTTAATCTTTACTACAAATATTTCGAATCTTTCTAGATACGAAATTGACATAATACTAGCCGCGCGAGGAAACTTGGTAGATTTTGATAATAATTTATGGAATAGATCTGACACTCCAAATGCGTTTGACATAGCTATGATTCTGCAGAAGTAACTGACCATGTAGGAATTTACATCCTATCCCAGATACATTATATATTCCTGGATTGAATGGAGGCCTTTACAGAGATGACACATTATTCTTCCTACATAAATGTAGCAAAGTACAACTTGAAGAGTACAAAAAATCTCTATTTAATTAAAAAAAAAATTAATGGACTCTCCATCACTATAATCAATGAATACCGTAGAGTCAACTTCTTAAATGCTACTTTTGACTTGGATACTGGTCTACATGAACCGTTCCATAAACCTAATGAGAACCTAAAATACATCAATATTGGATCTAATCATCCACCATCAAAAATGTTAACAACATCTCGGGTAGAATATCCAAGTTTTCTGCAAATGAAAATATATTCAACATACACGCACCTTATTATAACTCAGCCTTAGCCAAGGCCGGATACCGTGAGAAAATCCAATATGCCAGTAGAAATAAACTCTTAGAATTTTAGAGATAATACGATTCATTATAACAACCTTGCTAGAAACCAAATAACTACAAAAGCAATATCAAAAACCTAGATAATAGAATCCCAAAACATAAGATAAGACTAACCAAATCCAAACACATTAGAATCAATCATGAGTTAAAGAAATCTTATAATAGACAACAAATTAAACAATTACCGCCACAAAATCTAGTTGCCGCTTCAAGCACCCATACAAATAGACCTAACCAAAAATTTAAAAACCATGACGTCCTTTGGTATAATCCAGTCTGGAACTCCAACAACTCATCTAATATCGCGAAACAATTTTTAACCGCACTTGATCGCTGCTTCTCTAAAAATGGAGTGTACAATAAAATATTTAAACGTCACACTATAAAACTATCCTATGCAAATTCATCCTTAGATCACCATATTCATAGGATTAACAACCGTAAACTGAGACGAAGAATAGTCAGCAATCCAAATAACTTTCTTGACATGAACCATAACTCATATGACCCACCTAAAGACAACGTTTATAACTCGAATTATACTACCAATCAACAGAGCAATACTTACAATATCCATGATAACCATCCAAAAAGCAACACTAGCAACAATTCAAATAATGAACTGAGAACACCTAGTGATAATAAAACGAAAATATTGGCAACCAAAATTCCGAACAGATCCAATCCTTCAAGCGCTCGATGTACACAAGCCACCAACATCAAGCCGTTATTCTCATGCTGAGATAGATCCAATTGCCATTTGGACAACCAATGTATGCCGAAGAACGTCATATACAAGTGCACTATAAACACTCGAGGGGGCCCCTACGTATATATCGGGGCATCAGGCGATTTTTTCAGAAATCGATACCGCAACCACATCGCCAGCTTTCGAAATATCCTTTAATGACATGTAACATCACTGGCCGATTTTATCTGGTGACTTAAGGAAGTAAAGACAAAATACGACCTTACATGCCCATACTTAGACAGGTGAGTCCCTACAACACTATATGCCGCAAATGCCAGTTATGCTCCGAGGAGTCACTTTCAATAATGTTGACAAAGGAGCGCATTATGAATAAATTCACT
>NC_142950.1:14973723-14978723 GCF_046866305.1 Octopus bimaculoides
TATATTTGTATATACATATATGTATAGACGCAGTAGTAAAAAGCTTGACTCCCAACAACATGGTTCTGGAGTTAGTACCCTTGTGTGGAACCTCGGGCAAGTGTCTTCTATTTGTCGTCGGGGCAACCAAAACTCTTGGAGTGGTTGGCATTAGGAAAGGCATTCAACCCTTGAAACAATGCTAAATGAGACTGGAACCCAGTGCAGCTCTCCAACTAACCAGTTTCAGTCAAACCGTCTAACCCATGACAGCATGCAAAGCAGACGCTAAATGATGATGGTAATGATGATGGTGATATATATATATATATATATATATATATATATATATATATATATATATATAATTATTTAATCATTGGGTATTTTCACTAGTTGTTAGCCAGTGAAGCATGTTCACTGCCTATGTCTACCTGACATCATCCTCCGTATCTACACAATCGTCATTACAGTCTGTCAGATACTGGCCATGATGAAATACCAAAATGTATTGAAAATAGGTATTCGCCCTTATATATTTAATCTTTTATATTGGACACTCAATATTTTATATATTCAATAAGACATATTCCATATATTCAGTAAGACATTCAATACTTCATTTCATTGTACCAACCATTTTTATATTATATATTATATATTCCATATTCTATATCCCACATTAATTTTACAAGAATAAAAATAAAACATAAAAAACAGACAGAGTTGGAACTCTTTTAAATAAAATAATATATATATATATATATATATATATATATATATATATATATATATATATACGTATATATATATATATATAGATATATATACATATATATATATACATATACGTACATACACACACACACACACGCATACACACACAAATATCACCGCGCATTCAAAGTCAGTGAACAGTAATTTACGAAACCGGTATGCTGTGAATCTCTTTAACAATTCACAATAATGACATATATTACTTTTATTCCTACCTCAGTTCATCTAATTGTATATATCTATCGTTACTTTTCATAAAAAGTTTTTACTTTTTTGTTTTCCAATGTGCATTTTCGCTTTTATCTTCTTACTTTCCCCTTACATTTCCACATGTAGTTTCTAGTTTCTTTTTGCAACATATTTCTATTGTATATATATATATATATATATATATATATATATATATATATATATATATATATATATATATATATATGTACTAGGTACAAAATTTACCCAAGGGCAGGACCACGGGCCATACGTCTCCTACCCAATTCAAGATCACAACACTTACATACATACATACATATATATATATATATACACACATATATATATATATATATATATATATATATATATATATATATATATATATGTGCATATACATATACATATAATACATATAAAAGCATATACATGTATATGTATGTATATATATAAGTGTGTATATCTATATCTACTTATTTATATGCATGTATGCATGTGTATGTATGTATGTATCTATCCATCTATGTAAATATATATATGCATATATGTATATGTATGTATGAATATATATGTGTGTGTGTGCGTATCTATCTATCTATCTATCTATCTATCTATCTATCTATCTATCTATCTATCTATCTATCTACCTGTCCGTACACACATACACATTGACACTGAGAAAGTGAGTAGATTGATTAGTAGATAGATGGATTATTAAACGAATGTAGACTGTTAAAAAGCAAAACAAAAACAACAAAAACAAGACATTGAACCACCATAACAACAACAACAACAACAACAAAAACATCGTCAGAGATCTAATGGTAAACATGAAATGGAACCGTTAATAAAGGTAGGTTCTGATAATAATAAATAGAAGAACGATCTCATCGCCCACACCCAGGAAAAATCTATTTAAGCTGTGGAAATTATATTGTGATATTTAGATAAAAGAAATTTAATCGTTGGCAGCCATTATTTTCTCATTATTTCATACGTTTTTATCTCACTTTTTTTTTGTATTGAGGTAGTAGTATTTTATTTTGTTTTTGCCTTGGTTCTTTTTTTGTTTAGCAAATGTGTTATGTTTATTTCTGCTTTTTTGTTTGTTTTTGTTTTGGACTTTTTTTAAAAAATATATTGTTCACCTGACGAACAACAGTAACCGGAACACAAAAGGAAAACAACGGAAAACGAAGTAAATAGCGAATAAGAAATAAATATCTACTGCAAAACAAAACAACTGAAAAAAAATGGTAAACAAGTTCGATAATGTATATATGTAACGTATGCAACGACACATACTCGCTTGTATGCATACGTGTATATATATATATATATATATATATATATATATATATATATATATATATATATATATATATATATATATATATATATATATATATACATATATATGTATATATACATATGTATGTATATATAATGCATATATACATGTATTTACATATATATTATATTTATGTATAAATGTCTATATAAATGTATGTATGTATACTCACACACACACACACACACACACACACAAACACACACACACACAAACACACACACACCCACATACATATATATATATATATATATATATATATATATATATATATACACGCACATAAATACATTCTGATCTATATATGAATTTACGTATTTATGTGCAGATATATATAGGCATATGTGCACGTCAGTATATGTGTGTGTGTTTATATGTGTGTGTGTGTGTTTGTGTGTATGTGCGAGTTGGGTTGTGCATGGTGCATTTATCTTATACCACTATAATTGCACGGAGATCAAAGAGTAAAAGTGAATTCCATAGCTATGGTGAGCTACGTATGAGAACCTAATCATTTCATACATTTCAGCGACCGCCACTCCGTGTTTCAGATACCCCAGTTTTCCAATGAAGTGAGGGTTTAACTGAAACTCGAATAATACTTATGAAAATTTACGGGTTACACAACCCCGCAGGTGCCTACATACACACAAACATATACATACATGCATACATATATATATATATATATATATACATATATATATATATATATATATATATATATATATATATATATATATATATATATATATATATATATATATATATATATATATATAATTAAAAAGGGTAAAGGATTTTCAATTTATTAATTTATTAATAAATTAATAATTAATAATTTTTACCAAGCCCTTCGGTATGTAAGCACCATTATCGGTGTGGAACTTATTTAAAAGTTCTTATACATTTATAAACAAAATTAAGGGATCAGCAACAGGTTGCTTCACCACATACCGAAGTTCAGAAGTAGCAGCTAAAAATGCTGAAACTCCAACAGATAGCAGTTACCCGCAACTCACAGAGGCAAAATAAGAAGAAAAATGTCGAACTAAACTAGCCATAGTTAATCATAGACATGTTTCTGGTTTAGAAGGAAAAACTCTTCATTACTTCATCGGTATGATATTTCTGTTGTAAATTCGACGATACTGGCAAATGTACATGCATGATCTAGCGCCATCATGGCAATCGACACATTTTGAAAGTATCTCCAAATCCACATAGGCGAGCCAGCCCATCATCTTCCCTCAAGAATTACCATGTGCGTCGCAGGCGGTACCGCAGAAAATCTGTGGTTTATTATCCGGGAGTGAATAATTATTACAATTAAAAAGGGTAAAGGATTATCAATTTATTAATTTATTAATAAATGAATAATTAATAATTTTTACCAAGCCCTTCGGTATGTAAGCACCATTATCGGTGTGGAACTTATTTAAAAGTTCTTATGCATTTATAAACAAAATTAAGGGATCAGCAGCAGGTTGCTTCACCACATACCGAAGTTCAGAAATAGCAGCTAAAAATGCTGAAACTCCAACAGATAGCAGGAATATCATACCGATGAGGTAATGAAGAGCTTTTATTCTCCTAAACCAGAAACATGTCTATGATTAACTATGGCTAGTTTAGTTCGTTATTTTTCTTCTTGTTTTGCCTATATATATATATATATATATATATATATATATATATATATATATATATATATATATATATATATATATATATATGGGAGAATATACAAATAATAACAACAGACGAGGACAGGTGGTGTAAATAACAAAAGTATATATTAGTATGACGCTCGGGAATACGGAAAGTCTTTGACGTTTCGAGCTACGCTCTTCAACAGAAAGAATATGGAGACAAGGAGAAAAAACACGAAGAAAAAAAATTGAATAGTGTTCAGTCAACGGTCAATCATAATAATGGCCGATCATAACAATGACAGACCGGAAGTTAGAAATTCTTATTCAGGAGAGCTAAGAAAGGGGGAGATAACAAACGGTGATCGGGAACGAGGGGCTGTGTGTGGGAGGTAGAATGCTGGTGATCTTGACGTATGTAGTGTGAAAATGGGGAAACGAGAAAGGGAGAAAGTAGTTGGTCAGTTGTAGTGTGTGCGTGGTGTGATGCGAGGGTATTGGTGTGGTGTGATGTGAGTGTGTTGGGAGGTGGGGAAGGCATGGGTGGAGTGTGGGTTAGGCTGAGGGTGGGGTAGAGGTAGGGGTCTGTGGGTAGGGTGGGGTATGTGGGTAGGGTGGGGTATGTGGGTAGGGGTGGGTGGTGGGTGTAAGGAATTGGATGGGGTGGAGTGGGAAGGTAGAGTAGGAGTGTGTTACGACGGACTTCTTATATTTTCCGTCTACCAAATCCACTCACAAGGATTTGGTCGGTCCGAGGCTATAGTAGAAGACACTTACCCAAGGTGCCACGGAGTGGGACTGAATCTGAAACCATGCGGTTGGTAAGCAAGCTATTTACCACACAACCACTACAGGGCCTATACACGCACACACACACACATATATATATATATATAAATGTGTGCATAAGTTTATATATGTATATTCATATATATACATATATATATATATATATATATATATATATATATATATATATATATATATATATACATATATATATTAACGTAGATATATATGCATGTCAATAT
>NC_142950.1:14981223-14986223 GCF_046866305.1 Octopus bimaculoides
CAAATCCCTTTTAGTCTATACTCATCGTATGAATCGACTCTCCCGCATAACCCATTCTGCCAGAGAGTTTTCTTTGCTATTATTTTGTAATTGGATTGGCATTGTTGTTCATTGACTTGTATAAAATAAACTGTTTACATGATCCTATACACACTATTATAGGCACCACTATAAGTATGGGGAAATATAGGTGGAAGATATTGTTAGTCGATTGCATCCACCCCAGTGCTTGGCTGGTACTTGTCTTCTTGATACCAAAAGGGTGAAATCAAAAGTTAACCTAAGTGGAAATTGAACTCGGAACGTAAAGGCGGAGTAAATGTCGCTGAGAATTTTCCCTCGACATGTTAACGATACTACCTACTCGTCGCTTTCCAAACTATGTAAAAAATATCAGAAATTTGTTTTTGTTTTTAATTTGGCGCACTTCGAGTATAAAAAACAGTTGTAAGATTTTGGTCACTGGTTCTTATTGAGAAATCGGGACGTCATCAGGGAAGGGTCGAGTCACCAGAGCTTGCACAGGGAACAGAAGGGGAGTGGAAGATTTCGCAGTAGAATGAAAATAAAAAAAAGTTTTCATTTGAAACATTTAATGATTTCAAATTTGATTTTTGTTATTAGCCTTTATTATGGCAACGTTCTGGCAGAATCGCTAGCTGCCGGGCAAAATGTCCAGTGGCATTTCATCTGTCTTCACGTTATCAGTTCAAATTCCGCTGGGGTTGACTTTGCTTTTTGTCGCTTCTAGGTCTTTAAAATAAGTCCCAGTGAAGCACTGGGATCTTTGTAATCGGTTTACTCCCTCCCGCGAACGTGCTGGCCATGTGCCAAAACTTGATTTTTAATATAAGCCTTTATGAAGGCGGCGAGCAGGCAGAATCGTTACCGCACCGGAAAAAATGATTAGTTGCATTTCATCCATTAGATTCTGAGTTCAAATTCGACAGAGGTCAAATTTGCCGTTCATGGATAATAAAATGAATATCAGTTGAGAACTGAGTTCAATGTAATTGACTTGCTCCCTGCCCCCAACCCCGAAATTGCTGGCTTTGTGCCAAAATTTGAAACCGAAGTTTACCTTTATTTACGATTAAAATCGCACATCAACATGGACAGGTATTAAGTGTGCAGAGAATTAGCAGTTAACTAAAATTGTTTTGTATTTCTGAGATGAGGAATTCTGTACATTATTTACATTGGATGGATATGTGTCCTCATCTTGTTTGTTGTAAACAACAACGTTTCGGCTGATTTACTCTCCAGCCTTCATCAGGTGTCCAGTAGAATTTTGAACCCAACTCTGGGTCCTAAGGTATATCTCTTGCTGATGTTATTTTTATTATTACTATTTATTGAACTCGCAATCTTGGGGTTAGTAGCGGTATGTGGGCGGTATGTTTCACCTTTCTATAACCTACCACAATTGCATGGGATGGAGTACACGCAGTCTTTGGTCATAATCTCTTCTAATGATGGTTTTACCATAGGAATGAGAACCCAGGGTCGGGTTCAAAATTCTACCAGGACACCTGATGAAGGCTGAAGAGTAAATCAGCCGAAACGTGGTAGCAAAAACCAAGATGCGGACACATATCCATCCAATGTAAATAATGAAAATAAAGAAGCTAAAATTGTTTTCATATCTCCTCACAGTGGAGCTCGGGGGGTAAACATGAAAGCACCGCCACTATCTTTTCAAATCCTGCTGCATCTCCCAAGGAATTTTTGGTCAATGAAAACCGTTTTGGTGTTTAAACCGGATTACCGTTTATCTGGCTCTTAATTTTGGTCTGAAAAATTCGACTTGTAGACCGGAAATGCAGTATTTACGGGTGTAATTATGTATATGTATAAGTATTTCATGCATCTATATGCGTGTGATGTACGTACCAGTTTGCAATACCAGGCACGGACGATCAGTTCTCTCTCTAGCCAACACTCGTCAAAATTGACATAAATTTCCATCTCGACAACCATAAAAGAGAAAATGTTCTATTTTATATTTTTAAATGTCGGTTGAATTGCTGACGGAAAATACATGTATGAACGACAATTGTCTTAATAGCTGAAGGCTTATATGTCATTTGAGCGAAAATTAGTACACAACCAGCAGCAGGAACACTAGTAGTAGTAAATTGTTGTTGTGGTTGTTGTTGTTGTTGTTGTTGTTGTTGTTGTTGTTGTTGTTCTTCTTCTTCTTCTTCTTCTTCTTCTTCTTCTTCTTCTTCTTCTTCTTCTTCTTCTCGCACTCATTCCCCACTACATACCGCTCGTATTTTGTCTCGTGTCTCACGAACCCCATCCCTTTCTTTACAACTTCATGGTTTTCTAATTAGAAAGTTGATGTCTAAATGAGATTAGAATATAATAAAATAAACAGCGAAAATGCTTTACGGCGTTGATGTTCATAGATACATACAAACATAAACGTATATTTATGTTTACGCACACACAAAAACACACAAACACACAGACACACAGACACAAACATGTCTATATGTGTATCTATAAACATACATATATACATATTTGTATGTTTCTCTCCTTCTCTTTCTTGAAATATATATTATGTATATATATATATATATATATATATATATATATATATATATATATATATATATATATACACATATATACGTGTGTGTGTATATATATATACATATATACATATTTGTATGTTTCTCTCCTTCTCTTTCTTGAAATATATATTATGTATATATATATATATATATATATATATATATATATATATATATATATATATATATATATATATATATATTCACATATATACGTGTGTGTGTATATACATATACATATATATGTGTGTGTGTGTGCATGTGTGCGGGCGTGTGCGTGAGTATATATATATATATATATATATATATATATATATATATATAGATATATATATATATATACATATATACATATATACACACACACACATATATATATATATATATATATATATATATATACGTACATACATATATATATGTATATATATATATATATATATATATATATATATGTATATATATATATATATATATATATATATATATATATATATATATATATATATATAATTATATATATATATATATATATATATATATATATATATATATATGTATATACTCATGTACATATACATATAGAGATTGAATGAGGTGATAGAAAATAAAGTAATATTTAAATGTAGTAAATAATTGAAGACTGTTGCCACTCCCGGAATATAGTGTTATTTACATATACGTATACAGGATTTGATATATAAATGCCCCCCCCCCCCCACCACTCATATATACAGCGAATAGAAATGTGTGCGTGTATATATATATATATGTGTGTGTGTTTACAAATACACATAAACACACACACATATATATATATATATATTTATATGTATATATATATATATATATATATATATATATATATATATATATATATATATAAACCTGTATATATGTATACATGTAAACACACACACACGTACGTTTCTATTCACTGTAAGAAATGTGAGGCATCAAAATGCGTTAAGTCGCTCCCCCCCTCCCACTTCCAAGTCTTCAGTTAAAACATCGAAAAGAATATCAACAACAAAGATTATAGCATTGTTAAGAAATATAAATAACAGTCAGTGAGGAAATTCTAATTACAGAAACCCTCCACCTCCACCGTTACCATCAGGACTACCAGCACTACTACCACCCGTTACTACACCCCCACCCCCACCATCACCACCAACACCACCTCTACCATCGCCACCATCACCACCAATATCACTCCACAACTATCACCTCAGTCACTAATATCTCTGGCAGGAGTGTCACCACCCTTGTTACGCTCACCACCACCACCGCCGTGCTCTTCCACATCACGGCCATCACGATTTCCCAAGCTGTCGCCACCACTGTCCTCTCCGCGTGTCACCTAAAACTAAAAACATGCCGTAGGTTACGAGTAAGCGACGAGTCATAGATTCCTGAAAGAGAAGCCAAATCTCCGCCAACACATGTCGAACGGTACAATGGTTTGAATATAAGGCAGAACGGTCTTGTTTGGATTGTGTTTGCTCACCATTCTGCTCGATGAGAGTTTGTTTGAGGTTCAAAAGCGGTCATAACTCGAGTGAATATGAACTGGATATATGCACCATACCATCACCACCACCACCTCCATACTACCATACCTACCACCACGATAACTGTAAGCACTACTACCACCTGCCGCTAGCGACATCACCAGCACTACTAGCGCCACCACCATCACCACCACCACCATCCCCACAATGATTACAACCCTCATACGCCTACAAACATCACCACCACCACTACTATTCTCAGAACCACCAATATCTCTTGCATTACCTTCACTAATTAACGATGGTTAATTAGCTATCTTTAAAAAAATTAGCAATCAAATAACCTTCTAATCACACTAAATTCCCTTATGAAATAAAGGACAGGCGCAGGTGTGGCTGTGTGGTATGAAGCTTGCTCCTCAATCTCATTGTTCCGAGTTAAGTCCCACTGCGTGGCACCTTGGGCAAGTGTTTTCTGCTATAGCCTCGGGCCAACCAAAGCCTTGTGAGTGGAGTTGGCAGACGGATACTGAAAGAAGCCTGTCGTAATACATATATATATATATATATATATATATATATATATATATATATATATATATATATATATATATATATATATATATATATATAAATATATTAAGTATGTATGTATGTATGTATGTATGTATTATCTGTTTGTTTCCCCACCATCGCTTGACAATCGATAGAATAAGTTCTAGGCGTACGAAGACTAAGTCGTGGGGTCCATTGCTTCGACTGAAAACCCTTTAAGACGGTGTTCCAGCAAGACCGCAGTCAAAATGACTGAAACAAGTCAAAGAATAAAAGAATAATATATGCAGAAAGAACCACGAAGAGAAAAAACTGATTTCTGCGACTGTAATGTTTTTGACAGATT
>NC_142950.1:14988723-14998723 GCF_046866305.1 Octopus bimaculoides
GATCGATCGATTGATCTATCTATATTAACATATACGCAACGAGAATGTAAGGATGCATAACTTTGTGGTTAGGGTGTTGCACTCACACGATCGAGGTTTCATTTCCTGGACCGGGCGACGTGTTGTGTGCTTTCTTTCTTTGATCTGCTTTTAAAGTCTCCGAATCTCCTCCTTAAACCTGTTCCGCTTTGCAAGATGGGTTTTGTTTTATGGAAACATTCCAGTATTTCATATCGTTTAGTGAAAAATCCAGTCTTTACATGTTCAAAAACAAGAAAACATTTAGTAATCTATCAATATGATAAATGCTTTGTTTCCATCACAACAGAGGCTATTTTTTTCACAGTTTTATATACACAGATATATACATGTTGCTTGCAGCAAGTATATATCTTTATCTGTTACTCGTTTCAATCATTGGACTGCGGCCATCCTGGGGCACCATCTTAAAGGGTTTAATCCAGGGCTTCTCAACCATTTTTCTTTTATCTATGAACTCCTTTGATTACTATTTTATTCTGGTGGAGCCTCATCGCCATTCGATGTTTAAAAATGAGTTTTTTTGAAATTTCTTTCAAAATTCCTATTTTGCTCTCCACACATTCACTTGTGTAGGTTGAGCTATGTCAAATGTTAGAGAAAAAAAACCTGGCTGGGTTCTGCAATACAGACCAATGCATACATTTAAAGCAAAGTTTTTTCAGGGACCCTTAAAATACTATTGTGGATCCCCGATAAATCATATATGGAACCTCAGGGACGATATGGACTCCGGTTGAAAACCACTGGTTTAATCAAGCAAATAGCTGGTACATATATCACTTCCTTTTCCCAAATTACGGGGATTTAAACAAACCAACATCGGTTGGCAAGCGGTGGTGCATGAGAAGGCTAACAAAAACTCAACGACAAATACGCGCTCACACAAACACACACACACACACACACACACACACACACACACACATACATAATACATACGTTCACACAGACATATATGTACATATTATGCATAACCCAAGATGTTATTTCGGTCATGTTCCGTCCGTGCTTGCCCAGAGTCTTCAGATAAGTTACGACTCAAACTACAGTTGTAACTTGCCTGAAATCCCTGGACGCCTACTGGCGAAAGTCTGAGTGGTAAGAGACTGTCTCGACCAAAGTAAAATATTACTATGGATTCAAGTACTAGTTTTCTCTGACAATCAGCACTAAACGGATGTGGCTGTGTGGTAAGTAGCTTGCTTACCAACCACATGGTTCCGGGTTCAGTCCCACTGCGTGGCACCTTGGGCAAGTGTTTTCTACTATAGCCTAGGGCCGACCGAAGCTTTGTGAGTGGATTTGGTAGACGGAAACTGAAAGAAGCCTATCGTATAATATGTATATATATAAATGTATGTGTGTTTCTGTGTCTGTGTTTGTCCCTCCACCATCGCTTGACAACCAATGCTGGTGTGGACCGATGGAATAAGTACTAGGCTTACAAAGAATAAGTCCTGGGGTTGATTTTCTCGACTAAAGGCGGTGCTCCAGCATGGCCGCAGTCAAATGACTGAAACAAGTAAAAGAGTAGAATATATATATATATATATATATATATATATATATATATATATATATATATATATGTGTGTGTGTGTGTGTGTGTGCGTGTGTGTGTATAAATATATATTTTTATAAACATTGATGCATCAAGTGAGTTGAAATTTTTTAGAAATGAAGAGAATCTCGGACACAGGAAAGTAGCTGCGAAAACTGGTTTAGGAATCGGGTAAAACTACCCCTGTAAAGGGGTGTAAAGCAAGCAACTTGTTACAGAGAATCAAACTTTACACTCTGAAATGCTGGATGAGGGGTCTGTACCAGTGAGTTAAACGATCCTTGACAACCAATCCCGTCTTTTATAATGCTAAATAACGCGGTTCCAAACAAATATTGGAACCGCGAGTGCGTTGACATATTTAGGGGGATTAAAAAATCTGGAACGTAGGAGAATAACTGTGAAAGCAGCTTTAGAGAAACGGGTAAATATTTCCCACATTTCAAAAGTTATCTAGCGTTGTAAAGGACTGAAGCCGAAACCATTTTGTAGCAAGGCGAGTTCCTTAACTGCAAAGCTACGCTTGCTTGCTCGTATATATCGAATAGAATTCGTAATTCTCACAGATATAACGGAATTTTTATTGTGGGGCATGAAGTTGCTTTCGCAATAAAATATTTGGGTAAAGGATTTCAGTATTTCTCCAATCTCAGTAAGCGAACATATTACGCATCGAAGAATTCTTCTCGTAAACTGTTCCTTAAAGTCGTCAATGTTTATTGAATTGTGGAAGATGAGAAAGAAGAGGCAAGAGATGTTCTCTAGAATCCTTTGC
Organism: Octopus bimaculoides; assembly: GCF_046866305.1. NCBI lineage: Eukaryota > Metazoa > Mollusca > Cephalopoda > Octopoda > Octopodidae > Octopus > Octopus bimaculoides. Next base: position 14,991,102 of record NC_142950.1, read on the forward strand.
GGTCTATAAATCCTGATATTCTTGTGCAAAGGAATCATGAATTACGGCCAGATATTATTAGAAGACAAACGGTAGATGGCTACAATGCAAACACACAGCTGCAACATTTTTCATGTTTTTGATTCCTTCTAGCTCACAATTTCCGTCAAAATACGAAAGACAAAGCTATATGGATGCATCTCGTTCAAATATTTGAAGTCTAATTTATTTTGACATTCAATGGAGACGAGATCTATCAGAAGGGCAGATCAATAGATCAATGCGATCTATTGAGGATTATCACACTTATCACAGAATGGTGTCTTTTATCTTTTATCTTTTCCTTGTTTCAGTCATTGGACTACAACCATGCTGGAGAAGCTCTTAGAAGAATTTAGTCGAACAAATCGATTCCAGCATTTTTCTTATTTAGCTCGATATTGATATTCTACTGACCTCTTTTGCTGAACTGCTAAGTTACGAGGACATAAACACACCAACACCTGTTGTCAAGAGATGTTTGAAGGGATAAACACAACACAAACCCAAAGACACACATGCCCCCACCTACACGCACGTACACACAAACACAGCCACACAGACATACAGACACAAACACACAGACACAGACACACAGACACAGACATACACAGAGACACACACACACACACACACACACACACACACACACATATATATACACACACAAGGTGCATTCCAGATGAGACATTTGTGGAGGTTTTGAGAGGCTCAGAAAGATATTTTGTTGCAAGAAGACAAAGAGCAACCGCACCAGTTCACAATTCCATGTTGGTAACCAAAAACTTAAGATAGGTAGGCAACAAACTGTCCCTCATCCTCCATAAAGTCCAGACATTTCTTAATTCTCTTTCAAAATAGGATCCTCTGACTTCAAAGCATGCGTTGTAGCGTACCATCTACTTCATGTGAACTAAAAGTCACAGGGACCAAGGTCTGGACTTTAGGGAGGATGAGGGACAGTTTGTTGCCTACCTCTCTGAAGTTTTTGGTTACCAAGATGGAATTGTGAACTGGTGCGGTTGCTCTGGCCTTCTTGCAACAAAATATCTTTCTCAACCTCCTAAAACCTCCACAAAGCACTCTTTGTAGATCGTGTGGCCAAAGGGAACTCAGTAGATGTATATGATGACCTTGCTGTAAAAAAAACATAATTGGGAACATCATCAGCTTGCGGGTGTACTTGCTCTGCCGGCTTCTTGTGCCAGTAAAAAACAAATGTTCCGTTCATAAAAGTTAATCCATACAAGTTAATCCATAAGTAGTCTGGATCATTTCATAAGTACCTGTAACATTTTTGCCCAGTTTAACACAAAACTTTATAGCATAGTGAGGTTCCAAATTGTCTTCATGTCCTGACTGCATTCTTCAAACTAATCAACTGTGACAGTGTTTAGTAGGGTGTGTTCCACGTGCTGTTACATCCATCTCCTTTAATCTAGAATATAAAAAAATGGCAGGTCGGCTTATTAGATGTATAATAATGATATACTAAAGTTACAATAATCTAGGATAGTTATAACTGGCTGTCTCAAAACTTCTGGAATGAGCTCATATCTATGTAGGTGCAAGGTTCCATTCCAAGATTAATTAAAGGGGAGAATGCCGAGAGAATGTTTGTATCTGCTCGCATCAACATAGACATTCGTTTGGTATTAATTGTATACAAAGATGCATCATACAGTTATCTATCTATCTATCTATCTATCTATCTATCTATCTATCTATCTATCTATCTATCTATCTATCTATCTATATTTCTGCCTGCCTGCCTGCCTGCCTGCCTGTCTGTCTGTCTGTCTGTCTGTGTCTGTGTCTGTGTCTGTGTCTCTGTCTCTGTCTGTCTCTCTCTTTCTCTCTCTCTCTATCTATCTCTTCATCTACCTGTCTAGGCTTTGTTTCATACTTTCTGAGCATTAAAAAGCTTTCCTTTTCTTAAGTCACAGGTTACCGTGATCGTTGGAGAAAACAAAAAAATGATAATCTGTATCATATTTAATGCATGGTCCCCAGAGAAATATGTAATGCGTATCACATATGACATCCAAGACAGGCTAAGGGTTAACACTCCCTGCTACCAAAATCACGCAGAATGCACTGTTTTATTTCATAACTGAAAACAAGGGTTTAAAGGAAACAATTTACTATCAAGCTATCGTACAGAATATGTTTCTACCGCTCAGCAGTGGTATAAAGTTGTCGGAGAGAAATTCTGATTTAAAAGAATCCATTTATAATTGGAATATTCTACATGAATACATATAAAAGCTGTTTAGATTTAGCAAATAAAAAAAAAAAAAATAAATGAGAGAAAAAAATTTGATAAAACTCAAGCTACAGATATTTTCTATGGAACATAAAACAAGAGATAAGCATAGGAAAGGAAGTCGTTTACAATTAAAATATCATACATGAATACTGTATTTGCAAAAGCTGCTTAGATATTTGGATTTTTGTTTTATAATAAGCTAGATATCACCTTTTTTCTCCATCTGGAACATAAAACTGGAGATGAGAATGATAGAGACAGTCGTTTATAATTTAAAATGCAGGGAAACTATGGTTGTATATGATTTATACATATCGGGATCATGGAGTAACTTCAGTGTTAATCTTAACGCAATAAGAGAGTGGTCAGTAAAATTTTACTCTGCAGTAAAATTGGAAATTTTAATCGCCTTCAACCGTCACAAAATCTCTCCCACGTCATCAAAACTAATAAAAAAATGCCATCATCAATGTTTGCAGAAACGATACTGTCTTTAAATCGTTCATCAATTTTTGTTTCCAACAGAACTATTACTAATTCCATACATATATTAAAGGATTTCACAATTATAACCGTTCTTAGATCACCTTCACAATAACGGATTTACTCACTCTTCCTGGGTGTGAAGTCATGACCTTGTTCTTCCATCCCTCTGTTCCATTCCTGTCGCAAGAATTTGCATGAATAATTTATTCATTAATCGGTACAACTAATGTCTGCAATTGATTCGTCATTCCTTGTGAGATGACAAGTAACAGAGTCTGCCATCAGCGTAACTATATTTTTAATGCCTTCGGTTCTTTGTGATTTGAATAAATCCCAGCCAAGAAGAGAAAGGTTTTGTAAGAGTCCGCCAAGAAGATCTAGTCATACCACATTATTTGGCACCCGAGAGGAATGTTTCAGATCGAAATTCCCAGCAGCCCCCCAAATAAAAGAAAGAAAGAAAGGGAGGTTGAATTATACGCCAACATGACAATAGTGGATCAAAAGTTCCATGTGAAATTCTGCAAGATTTGGAAAGGTAGTGACAATGTTTGAACGTTTACACTATCTACTATTACGGAGATGTACTTGCATAGCAAGCGACCTGATCTGAGATCGTGTGCTGGAACGAAATCAATTGCAGCGTGGAAGGTGTTTATAAGCCATTTAAGAAACACATTTACCTGTATGCCGAAAAATACGGTAATTCTTAATAATCCGAGTTTCATGCGATTATCGTCCAAATATTCTTTTACAGGAACTAACACACAATATGAAATTTAGTCTTTGGATTAAGACTTTCTTTTCAACATTAAAAACGGTTTAAGGCGTCGAGCTGGCAAAATCTTTAGTGCACCGGATAAAATGCTCCTTTTGGGAGAAAATGTGGATCTCAATGAGATTTGTTCTCAGAACTTAAGGAAGTAGAATAAATACTGCAAATTATTAAGGCATTTTTAACTCCCGAAGTTGTTCTAACGAATCAATGAGTCGAACCAGACCAAATATTGAAATATCTAATAAAATCGATAAAAAAATGCAGGAAACTTGCTACATGGTGTGAAAAATCTAACGTTTCGGATTGGGATCTTCAGGGAAAAGTTGATACGAGAGAAATTAACGAGAAGTAGAGGAGAACTCTGGAAAAGCGCTAGATTTTCCATTCTCCATACCATGTTCGCTGTACTCTTTTTATCGATTTAATTGAATAATTCACGTCTTGCCACCGATGCTGAGCAACCTCATCCTCCATTTTTGACAGTAAATACTGAAATAGGCAATAATAATAGTTAGGAGCATATGTGGCTGTGTGCTAAGAAGCTTGCTTCCTAACCACGTGGTTCCGGGTTCAGTCCCACTTTGTGGACCCTAGGGCAAGTGTCTTCTACTATAGCCTCGGGCTGACCAAAGACCCGCGAGTGGATTTGGTAGACGGAAACTAAAACAATCCCGCCGTGTATATATATATATATATATATATATATATATATATATATATATATATATATACATATATATATATATATATATATATATATATATATATATATATGTGCGTGTGTGTGTGTGTGTGTGTGTGTGTGTGTGTGTGTGTGTTTACCTTTGGGTCAGTGTTTATCCCCTTGACAACTTGACAACCGGTATTGGTGTGTTTACGTTCATGTAACTTAGCGGTTCGGCAAAAGAGACCGATAGAATATGCACCTGTCTTAAAAGAAAAATAAAAGTACAGGGGTCGCTTCATTCGACAAAAAATTCTTGAAGGCCGTGCTCCAGCATTGCCAGAGTCCAAATTCTTAAACAAGTAAACCTATAAAAGATAAGTGATTATACTGTACAGAAAGATAATGATTAAGCCAAAATTAATGTGAGATTCCTGATAATCATTCTTAATCATTGTACGAAGTCGTTGACGCTATAGAAAACACTCGAAATATATGAAAAGGCAACACTTTATCAATCTCTACAGAACACCGTTAGAGGGCGCTGAGTGTTCCCGAGACTCTGAACGAATGGCGAAGGATGATGTTGAAGTTTGTTGTTCTCGTTATCATCATTATAATTTCACGGTCGTTTCAAAGATAAAAGACGTTTCCTATTTAAATATAACGAGACAGCTGTAACAGGATGTTACGTAAATTGATAATAACATTTGCAAGTGTTGAGTAAAAGGTTACCTTTTCTCCTCGAACAGTTACATCTCTATGAACGATCGATAAATCTCGTTTTATCTGGCTTCAATATTTGCAACTATTTCATTTTTAATTAATTACAATTACAATTACAATTATTATTATTATTATTATTATTATTATTATTATTATTATTATTATTATTATTAGTAGTAGTAGTAGTAATAGTAGCAGCAGTATCATCCTTATCAAGGCAGGAAGGTAACAGATTCGCTAGCACGCCGGTCAAAATTCTTAACGGCATTTCGTCCGTCCTTAAGTTCTGAGTTCAAATTTCGCCGAGATCAACTTTACCTTTCATTCTTTGGGTGGTGGTTGGGGTGTCAATGAAATAAGTACCATTTGAGCATTGGAGTTGATGTAATTGACCATCCCCTAACCACTACAAAATTTCAAATCTTGTACTTACGATACATAGAATTCTTCTTCTTCTTCTTCTTCTTCTTCTTCTTCTTCTTCTTCTTCTTCTTCTTCTTCTTCTTCTTCTTCTTCTTCTTCTTCTTCTTCTTCTTCTTATGATGATGATGATGATGATGATGATGATGATGATGACGTTGATGATTTCCCATTTCTCGTGGTATACGAATTCATTTAGACATTTTCGTCTTTCATTACTTTTTCCATATTCGTATTTTATGGTAGCATTTTCTCTTTTATTAATAATGAGAACAGAAAACGCCTTGCTGTACGAAAAGAAGTGCTAGAAGATAGACAGGAGAAAGTCCCGGAGATAGAAGGACAAATGAAATTGATTTCATACTATTAAGCATCCCAAATATAATCCAGGAGGTGAGTGAACATTGGAAGGGGCCACAGACTTGTCAAACACAAAAGACAAATAAACACAATTGAAGAAAGCAAGAAAAAACTAAGGAAGTCTCAGAGAATTTGCATGGAAGATCTCAATCCAAAAGACTCATAAATTCCAGTTAGTATTGAAAAATAGATTTGATATACTTCGGGGCAGGATAAACTACAGTTATACCGAAGGGATAACGAATCTTATTGTTGAGACAATAAAAAATTACACCTAAGGAAAATACAACAGAAAAAAGGCAAAAAGCCAAACATTGCCGAGAGATATTATTATCGAATTTCATGAATATCCGAAGAAGAATGAAATAAGATTCATTTCACAATGCATGGCACATACTGAATTACATAAAACAATAAGGAAAAAACATAGAGAAAAGAAAACAGTCAAATATGGAGATGATGAAGAATACGACTGAAAACTAAGTAACAGATTGCTATAGGATATGATACAATCATTTAGCCTAAATGATAAAGACAGAAAGGAACTTAGAGATGTTAGAAGAAAGAAAAGAGTTCTATGAACGCCTATATCAATCAAGCAAAGAAGCTTCTCGAACAGTAAATTCAAAGGAAAGGGTCCCAGACATTTAGAAAGCAGAAGTTAGAAATGCTATTAAGGAAATAAAAAGCAATAACACTGCAGGTCCAGATGGGATTGTAATAGACATAATAAAAGTGGTTGGGCAAGCACAAAGAAAGAAGTAGATTAGCAATATACAAAATGTCTACATGAACATATGATTCCGGATAAGTGGAAAAATTCCGAATTGAACCTTCTTTTTATAAAAAAAATGGGATGCCAAAGATATAAAGAACTACAGACCAATCAGTCTACTATCACACATCTACAAAAGCTCATAAATCATATGAAATGGAATCGAGAGTAGGCTGGATGAGAACACTACCGCAGAGCGGGCAGATTTCAGGAAAAAAACTATATACATGCAATAAACCAACTGAGGGAAATATGCCAAACTAACAACACACCACTATGCTTAATATTTGTAGATTTTGAAAAAGCTTTCGATTCCGTAGAAATTGATGACATACTAAGAGCACAAGAAGAAAAAGGAATCGAATGAGACACGTGAAGTTATTAGAGAATGTGTACACCAACTGTAGAATTACAGCGACTATAAACAACAAAGCGATATCAAAATTGGCAAATGAGTAAGACAAGGTAATAGCATGTCATTCAAATTATTCACATCTGTAGTAGAAAAGAATTTTAAAAACTTATATTGGTCAGATAAAAGAAGAAAAAAATAAACGGATTTGGCGGAAAAGTACATTTTGGCAGAAGGCATTATCAGTGAAACATTCATTCCTTGTGTATAACGGAAACACCTTTAAGTTAATGAAGTTCATAATATGACCATTGTTTTTCCTGTGTCATCTCTGTCTTATTACTGCTCTACACTCATCCGAAACATGTATATTTAGCTCTACAGCAGATTATTAGACTCGCAGTGACTAAGTGAATTATTAAAATATATATCTACACACCTACCTATATATGTATATATCATCATAAATATACAGGGATTAGCAATTGAGTTGCTTCTCCAACATACTGAAAATTTAGAAATAGCAGTCAAAGAACTACTGATTCCAAACTACAAATTTTCCTCTAAAGCGGATGGCGATGTATATATATATAAATTTATATAAATAAGGATAAGATCGATATCTAAATATCGATTTTATCAAGTGGCCAGCATAGGAATAAAAACCATCAAAAGTAACAATTATTTAAAATTATAATTTAGGGTATCTAAGAGATACCGCCATGCTGAAAATAGCAGTCAAATCTTGACTCTAAACCACAATAAAATGTTCAT
>NC_142950.1:15013723-15031223 GCF_046866305.1 Octopus bimaculoides
TTGCGTAATTTCCTATATTGTCAGAATAAAATTCTTCTACCATAACCAAAAGCAATACTAAACATTTGGGAGGATTGAAACTTCCTGTCCACTGTAGGCTACTACTACTACTACTACTACTACTACTACTACTACTACTACTACTACTACTATTACTACTATTACTACTACTACTACTACACAGGCACAAACATGCACGCGCGTATAGACACATATACCCACGCACGTATAAATATGTGTGCGTGAGGGTCTGTGTGTGTACGTATGTATAATGACAATATAGCACAGAGGAGGCAAAAAGAGATTTAGAAGGAAAAGAATAACGTAGCAAAACGCGATGCGAACTCAATTAAACTCTAAAACCCCAAAACCCCTCAGCAGTTGATACAATATCATCGCAATATCAGCATGTTACAATATGTGTGTCTATGTATGTGGGTATGTATATAACTATAAATACACACACACACACATATATATATTTATATATGTATATATATATATATATATATATATATATATATGTATATATATATATATATATATATATATATATATATATATATATATATATATATATATATATATATATATGAGAGAATTTACGAAAAAAACAACAACAGACGAGGACAGGTGGTGTAAACAACAAAAGGATGTATTAGTTTAACACTCTAGAATTGAGAAAGTCTTTAATGTTTCGAGCTACGCTCTTCAACAGAAAGAATAAGGAGAAAACAAGGAGAAAAACACGGAGAAAAAAAATTTGAATGTTGTGGTCAGCGATCTATCATAGCGACTGGACTAGTGCTGCGCTCATGATTCCAATATCTTGGTTTCAAATAATGGACCGGGTAATGCGTTGTCTTCTTGAGCAGACCACTTAATCTTACGTTTCTCTGCAATCTCTTCGTCACCTGACGTGCACCAGTTCAAGCAACAGCGATTTATGGGGAAAGAAAATGAAAATTTTATCGCTATATACAATCATTTGTGTAGGTTGTTCAGTAAGAATTTGCAGAACCCTATATCTCGGAAAATGAGAGACTACTACCTGATACTCAAATAACAAAATAAGTCCAACATCACCACACACAGCTCCACCATATAACTACAATTCCGTTCTTTCTTTCCATCACCTTCCACCCCTCCTCACCAAATACACACTGAAGTGCCCACATACCCGAATCAAACTTATTATTGTTCAAAATTAATAAACAACATTCAGTTAAACATCCATTAATGTTATTTCGCCCGAAGAAATGAATGCATGAACATGATCAACCCGATGTTCATGAATTCTATGGACTGCATTGTAATCATCCTAGGAATACACACTCTAATCTTAAGAAACTCGCAGAAACGCGCGTAGCGATGCATCAAAATATTTATAAATTCCATCCAAGAATTATATATATATATATATATATATATATAATTTTCCAGTAAATTCCGTAATCGCTACCAATATAGCATAAGACTTCACCCCAAACGATCATTTATTAGATTCCTTAAGGGTCGTTCTCATTGTTTATATTTCCAAGGTTTCAAATTTGTATGTTTAAAAATGTAGAGACTCACAACACGACCGATCTATATTCCATTTATTTAATTATTTACCATTCGATCTCAACATTTCTGTGCCCAACTCTATCCAGCGACTGATCCTGAATATATTAAACAAAATAAATGAAAGCAGCATGGCGGAGTTATAGTCAGGTACTTTAATAATCTGTTATGATCGTTAATTGTGTTAATTGTGTTTTTTCGTAATTTGTTCTGATGGAAGCCATTCCTGAGGAAGTGCCAAACGTCAGACATCCAACGGATCAGTCGCTGGATAGAGTTGGGCACAGAAATGTTGACATCGAATGGTAAATAATTAAATAAATGGAATATAGATCGGTCGTGTTGTGAGTCTCTACATTTTTAAACATACAAATTTGAAACCTTGGAAATATATATATATATATATATATATATATATATATATATATATATATATATATATATATATATATATATATATATATAACGTACTGCTCGTGATACAAAATTCAACAAAATATTACTCCATCTGGTGAGAGGTAAATATCATTTATTTAAAGAATACAATACATGTCTTTAAATGCTACTAATATTTCCATATGTTGAGAAATATTCAAGCATATTCTTCGGGCACAAAACACTTTCTGCCTTTCCTATACGCTGCCACCTCAGCTTTTTGTTCGTGTTTCCTCTATTATTCAATTTTTTTAGTTCGTCATGACATGTGGTTTGTACCTGAAGAATATGTTCGATTATTTCTCAACAGATGAAAGTATTATTAGTACTTGAAGATATGTATTTTGCCCTTAAATAAATTATATATACACACACGCACACGCACACACACACACACACACACACACACACACACACACACACACACACACACTCATACATACATACGCGCAAACACTGAGCAAGTAAATAAATACAAAATGTCTTCAGATTTACGATAACATTACTTGAGAGGCAATATTTTATGTATTAGTTGTGAAACAGATGTTTTTGGTCTCCATACCATTAAATCTATGTTGCCTTATATCAGATCAGACTTGATCAAGTAGACCTATGATCAGTGGCAATTTTTTAATACACATACATAGATACATTCACATATGTTGTGTGTACAAATATATATATATATATATATGTATTGCATTATATTCATATTATTATATGAGCAAACATGAATGACTCATTTTCGTAATTCTGCTTTACGCTTATTTTATTTCGTCGCAATTATTGACAACCCAATACAGAAACAGCAAACTTGGGCTATAATTCCAATTCATTATAATAATAAGGTCGAGTTCATTAATTTAATTAGAAAAAAAAAAAAAAAAAAAAAATAAATTCATATTTTTGTTATAGCTCTGTTTTCATCGTTGTTCAACATTATTGCATTATATATTCATTAATGTAATACTGACAGCGTTTCCTCTCCCACATTATGTCGAATTTCGTCGGAGATATTGCTTTTGTTTTTAATTAGGAATATCTACAGTCACCAATTCACTGTTTCTTATAAGTATATTGTCTCAATGTCGGTTTCTATCCATTGTCTGTCCTTTCCGTAGAGGAAGCATCCAGAAGTTTTGATTCACATTCTCAACTATAGTTTTTATGTCAGAAGAATCCTGTGAGCTATTGCACTTCGGTGGGATTCGAACACTAAACTTAAAGAGGCGAGACGGATACCTCCGCAATTCTGTCATTTCAGTCCCATTTTACTTGTACAACCAAACCCTGTCACTGACCTCCTCCCTAGCCATAGGTCCATCATTCCTGGTTTTGTATGACTCCATAATTGCCCACCTTTACAGACGTCTACTCAAATTACTTCTATCTCCTCCAAACTATGCCCTATTTCCCGCTCCTTTCATCATCATCATCATCATCATCATCATCATCATCATCATCATCATCACCATCACCATCATCACCATCATCGTCGTCGTCGTCGTTGTTGTTGTTGTTATTATTATTATTATTATTATTATTATTATTATTAAGGTAGCGAGTTGGAAGAACCGTTAGAACATCGACCTAAATACTTAGTGATAATTCGTTTGTCGTTACGTTGTGAGCTCCAATTTTGCCGAGGTCGACTTTGCCTTTCATCCTTTCGGGGTTGATAAATTAAGTACCAGTGAAACACTGGGGTTGATGTAATCAACTAGACCCCCAACTCACACATTTCAGGCCTTGTGCCTATAGTAGAAATGATTATTAGTATTATTGTTTTCTCTTTATCACGGGCTTTGTTGGATCTTCTGTCGCCTACGGTACCATGCTTTTCGTTCTTTTCAGTTATCTGATACACTCTTGATTATTCTGGCCGTGCCAAAGAGGCAAAACTTTTATAACAGTTCTACTGGACACTTTTCCAAATTCCTTTGTATTTCTCTTGCTGTTGTCTGATAATGTTCCCAAGGACTCAACAATAATTGGCACAATCTTCACCATCATTTTCAACAGCCGTGCTATTTCAAACTTAAGAGGGTTGTATCGATTTATCTTTTCGCCTTGCTTCTTGACTATTCGTGGGTCAAAGGGGCATGTAGCATCAACTGCACAATATATGTGGTGCATATTGTCCATCAGCAGTAGGTCCGGTCTGTTAAGCTCTAGCACCTGATCTGTTTGGATTGGGAAATCCCAGAGAATTTCGTCAGTCAATCTCTGCGGATTGTGCTCATACCACTTCTTGCTCACCTTTCGTACAGCTTCCAATGTTGCACTTTCGCTACCTAGTCGTGTCGCCACAACTTGTAGTGATTTTGGGGAAGTCTAGGGCATTCGTTTGTGATATGGGAAATAGTTTCATCCACTCTATTGCAGATGCAGCACAGCGGAGACACTCGCTCATTCTTAAGGTTGACCCTCCCCCAGTTCGTGGCCAAAGCTTGGTCTTGCTCTGCTAGTATAGCACTCTCAGTCTCTTCTATTAGGGTTCCTTTCATCAGCCAATCTCACCTACTTTTTCTAGCAACTTCTGTTTTTCCTTTATTCTCTGTTCTCAATACTCCCTCGTTCCTAACTGCCACTAACAAGGCTTCCTTACTTTGGGCTAGGTATCTCATTAAGCTCTCGAGTTCGATACACAAGCAGTCTTCTACACTTCCCAGTCCCCCTTCCTCCATTTGCTCTCTTCATGTATAAGCGATCAATATTTTCACGTGGATGACAGGTTCCATGTATCGTTAGGAGCTTTCCTGTCCATCTCCTTTAGCTCCTTCTCTGTCCACTTCAGGATTGCACTAGTTATTTGTGTCCATCATCATCTAGATCTTCCATTCTCTTACCGTTTGGCAATTCTTTGCCCTTACAGTCTGCTATTTTCCCTTGTTTCAAAGTGAGCACTGCATACTTCGAGATACCAAGTTCCATCCCTATGTCCTTGCTGCACATCTGTACGGTCTCAACCAGTCTCTCCATTTCAGGCTCTGTTTTTGCGAACAGTTTTAAGTCATCCACGAAGAGAAGGTTGTCGAGACGAAGCCCGTTCCTTCTCAGCTCATAGTGCCTTTGCGTTGGACTACAGAAAGTGGGATCAAGACTATAACAAATAACAAAGGGGACCAAGAGTTTCTTTGGAAGGTATCTGTTTTGATTGTTACCTCGGTTAAGGGCTGGTTGGTACAGAACAGACGTGTTTTCCAACTAGGCATGCTGTTCTTAATCACTGTACTCACGGTCTCAGCTATTCGATACATGTCAAGTGTTTCCAAAATCCACGAATGCGGCAACACGTCATAAGCCTTTTCAAAGTCTATCCAGGCCATGCACAAGTTTTTTTGGTGCCGTTTGCAATTCTTCATTACAACCTTGTTTATCACAAGGTGGTCCTTTGTGCACTTGGATCATTTTGGGCATACCTTTTGTTCTACGGGAAGTAGATTGTTTTCTGCAAGGAACGTATATATCTTCTTTGCGAGGATGCCTGTTAATACTTTCGATAAGATGTTAAGACAAGCAATGGGTCGATAATTGCCAACCTCGTTGCTCTTTGACCGATCTTTCATCAACAATGTCTTTCCTTCTATAATCCACTCCGGAACTGCACCACTTTGTAGGCAATTGTTTAATTGCAACGCAATTCGAGTGTTTGTTGACCTCAACCCCTTGAGCTAGTAGCCTCGAATTCCGTCTGGTCCTGCCACTTTCTAATTTGGCAGTTTTAATACCTGTGCAATCACATCCTCCGTTGTTATGCGCACATGATCCTGTAGAGCCTCCGAGTGATGGAGTTTGGATCTTACGGAATGAATCCACTCAGCACCGTGGTTGTGGGAAACTTCTCGCCCCAGATGTTATTCCAAAATTGGCGGGTTTCCTCTGCTTCAGGAGGTATATTATCTTCCGTATCTCCTCCTAAAGTATAGAACTTTTATGAATTCAGATTCGTCCAGGATATCATCTTCGGGGTTAGGAGGGTGAACAGGGGCATTATCGAAGATGAGGAGAGCTTTGAGAGGAAAATTGTTCTCCAGAATGTACTTTTTCACTCCTGGTCCGAAGACAAGGTTGACCTGTTCAGTGAAGAATTGCTCTAACCTTTGCTCTCCACATGACCTGTAGCTTCTTCTTCAGGATTTTGTGCGATTTGAATACTCATGGGTTTTCGGAATAGTGGACAAGGAGCGTCTTAAGGTTCAAGTCTCCACTCGCAATGGCACAAAGTGCGAGGGGACGTAAAAAAACCAACACCGGTTGTGAAGTGGTTGTGGAGTCAAACACAGACACAAAGACAAGCGCGCGCGCATGACGTGCTTCTTTCTGTTTCCGTCTGTCAAACCACTTACAAGACTTTCCCATGTGGTTGTGAAACAAGTTGCTTAGAACACAGCCACTCCTACCTTATTTTTTAAAATTCATTCCTCTCTCATTTTCTCTGCCTTCAGACCTACATTACCAATCGTTTCCTTTCCTTTCCTATGCTTCTCTCGTCTCTCCCGCTCAACCTCTTTTGTCCTGTCACCTCTTTCCACACCCTTTCCCCATCTGGTAGGAGTCTTACATGGCCCTGACCATATACATAAACATGGAATTTCATCAATTTGCTCCTATTTTGATATTTCATAACGGAGAAAGATTGTGAGTAAGGGATGAAATTTCCTTTATCTGTTGCGTAATTATATGAAACCTACATATTAAATACATTCGAAATATTATTTGGCTCGACATGCGCATGTGCATACACACATACTTACACGCATACGTACATACATACGTACATACGCATACACACGCACACATACACACACGGCCACACACACGCAGACACACATACACTCATACACACAAGTATATATTGAATTATCGAATAAAGAACTGTGCAACGGTTATATAAAACTTTATATATATATGTATAACAATAAGCGTGTGTGTGTGTGTGTGTGTGTGTGTGTCTGTATGTGTCTGCCGGTCTGTTTCTCTCTCCATGTGTATATATACATATATGTATATTTATACACACACACACACTTAAATATATATATATGTATATATATATATATATATATATATATATATATGTTTATACATACATACATACATACATACATATATATATATATATATATATATATATATATATATATATATATATATGTAGGTGAACTAACAATTGCGAAATAGCGAGGGAATATCGGTTTGTGTTTATCTCAACTGGACTTATACATGTAACGAAGGCAGGTATTTGATTTGAAAATCCACAAAGTCTTACTCTGAGTGGCGTCATTATTTGCTCCTTTACAAAATATGAAAAAATATATAGACTAACGTAAAAATAATTGTATATTGGTATTCTCCCAACAAGAAAAGCAATATGCAGTTATATATATATATATATATATATATATATATATATATATATAGGTAAAAGTGTACAGAAAATGCGAGGGAGAGGCGTAGGGAGGCTCTATGTACCTATGTATATAAGGTATTTTATTTATAGCCTTCATAGGTGCAAAACGCTATTCGATGGATTATTTCTTTGTAACAGTTATCACCCTCTATTCTTCATGTTTTCCGTATCTTCGCAATTTTGGTGCTATATTCAGCTAATCTTGATAGATCAATTATCGTTTATTGGACTACCAAATATATATACATACATACATACATACATACACACATGCATACATACATATATACATACATATGCATATACACATCTTTGTACACACATACACACACATACATGTATATATATATATATGTGTGTGTGTGTGTGTGTGTGTGTGTGTGTGTGTGTGTGTGTGTAGCAAGTCATAAAAGTAAGAGCTAATATGAACATGTGTCCAAGGGAGGTTCAATTAATATTATTAGGTTGACGCTCAGAGAAAGGAAAAAAAATGTGATATAGTAAAGCGTAACGGAACAATGTAAGTGAAAAGAGTAGAAAGAAAAGGTGTAAGAATGTATATATCGATACGTGCATACATACATACATGTATATGTGTGTGTGTGGGTATAGATACATATATACAAATATGTGAAAGAATGCATGCATGTATATATATATACATGTATACAAAGGTATATATATATATATATATATATATATATATATATATATATATATATATATATACATATGCATTATATGCATAACTATAGTATAAGATATGTACATATATATATGTATGTATATGTATATATGTATATATATATATACATATATACATATATACATACATACATACATATGTATATGTATGATCTTAATATTGTTGGAGTATAATTGCGTCCGTACTTTTTGATTTTTTACCCGAGATTTCTTGTATGTTAACATTTCAGAAGAATATGTGCGTGTGTGTGTGTGTGTGTGTACATATATATATATATATATGAACAGACACACACACACACACACACACACACACACACACACACACACACATGTATATACATATATGTATATATATATATATATGTCTATATATATATGTATATGTATGTATATATGTATATATATGTATTATATATGTATATATATGTATATGTATATGTATATATATATGTATATATATATATATATATATATATATATATATATATATATATATATATATATATATATGTATATATATGCATACATATACATACATACATACATATATATATATATATATATATATATATATATATATATATATATATATATATATATATATGTATATATATATATCTGTTACAATCTGACGACATATTCTCTGTTATATATTCTATTATTCTCGTTCTGATACAATCGCTCATTCCTTTTATTGTACGAATCGCCCTGTTGCTGCAGTTATTGTCATTCTGGCGAAAAAAATAAAAAATGTGTATATTAGAATTAGAAAAAATAAAGTGGTTTCTACTGTTCGTGTCTATGAATGTTGACGTGAAGAATTTATTTTTTCAGTTGTTAATAAGGATTCCTAAGAAATTGAAAGATTAAGGAAATAGATTATTATTTTCACGTGTATGTGTGTGTGTGAGGCGCAGGCTGCAATGACCGACGAATGTGATGAAAGTATCAAACTAATCGTACAAGCGGGAGGTCATCATTTCGTATCTTACGCTCAGTTTTGAAATGTACGTAATTCTGAAATAGGCTCAGACGTAGCTTTGTGATAGGATGTGTCTTTCCAATCCACATGGTTCCGTGTTCTGTCCCCTTGCGTGGTAACTTAGGCAAATGCCTTTTATAGTAATCTTGGACCGGCCAAGGCCTTGACAGTAGATTTGATAGACGGAAACTGAGAGAAGCCTGTCGTATGTACATGCATGTGTGTGTGTGTGTGTGTGTGTGTGTGTGTGTGTTTGTGTGCGTGCATGTAACTATGTGTTTGTGTTTACCACCCCACTGCTTGACAACCGGTGACTGTTTAACTCTTTGTAACTTATCGGTTCAAAACACTGACACTTAGTATAAATTTCAGGGCTTAAAAAAAACAAGAACTGGTGGCGATTTTTCGAGGAAACTCCTCAATGCGGTGCTCCAGCATTACCCCAGTCCAATGAATGAAGCAAGTAAAGGATAAAAGATCAGAGATAAGCTAGTTCTGTCTATTTACCTATAACTAAGTACCGACAGCCTACGAATAACTCTGATCTTCCAGCAGATACAATTGCTCTCCCAATCTAATAAGTAATTATGTGTTTGGTCTGCAGAGATCGCATATTTACGATAGGCAAGCTATCTACGAGAGACCAGCCACCTTATCCATGATGAGGATTATCTCTTATCCTCCCGAAGATAGGAATCCTCTCCACCAGGGGTTCCAGGCAGCGGACCGCACAGAAAGAATAAATTTTAAAATTTTACTTCTATTTATTTACTACCTCAGTCTGCAGCGCGTTTTTGCATTATAGTGGCTGTGTGGTTAAAAGCTTTCAGCTCAACGGCATAGTTCCGGGTTCAGTCTCACAGCGTGGTTCCTTCAACACGTGTCTTCAACTATAGCCTCGTGTGACCGAAGCCGTGTGAATGGATTTGGTTGAAAGAAGTCCGACGTATATATATATATATATATATTTATATATATATATATATATATGTATATATATATATACACATACATACATATATGTATATATGTATGTATGTATATATATATATATATATATATATATATATATATATATATATATATATATATATAATAATTTTTTTCCAGAGGATGTGTGTGAGCGCGTATATATATATGTATATATATGTATATGTACTGTCCCTATGAATATATATGACTCGAGAAGGAACTTTAGCGTTTTCTGTTTTTAGTGTTAAACACATAAAGGATGTGTACCACTCCATGTACCAACCAAATATATACATATATATATATGTACATATACATACATACATACATACATACATACATATATATATATATATATATATATATATATATATATATATATATATATATATATATATATATATATATATATATATATATATATATATATATATATATATATTAGTTTATGTATATGTTAATATTATCTCAATTATTAAAACTTTCGATAATTTAAATACGTTAATAGTTACCAGAGGTAGCAAAATTACACTAAAAAACAAGAAATCACAGCCGTTTTACAGGTAGAGATACCAAGTTAAAGTGATACATTTTGAGAAGATATGGATAATAATAAATGGAGCAAAACGCATGTCAATAAAAGTTCCTTTAATTCCTACACATGTTTCGAAATAAATGATCGTACTTTCACAAAGAAGAAAGAGCTGTTGGGGTTCCTCATTTATTTCTCTTCGGGGAGTTCATAATAAAACATGTAATAGCAAGACAAAAACGGAATGATGGGGTAACTTACGAACAGGGATGTTACATGGTCAGTGACCGTTAGAAGGTTTGTTTACATAGAGATATAAAGGGGTCAACGATATTATTCCATGGGCTTTAGGAATAAGAACGCTAGTTTACATAGAGATATAAAGGGAGGGTGTTTTTGACGTGATGCTAAAGGTTAAACTCAGAGAGTTATTTAAATATGGGGAAATAAATATGTTGTGGTTCTGTTAAATTAGAGAGAGCTGATTGTTGAGTCAAAAAATGGGGAGGAAGGGAGAGAACTAAGGTAGTGCATCATATGAGAGAACCTAATGACATATTTATATGTAGCGAAAAAGTAAATAAAATTGAAAGTAAACGAAACATCGTAGTCTAGTGAAGGTTTGCATAAGTGTGTGCGTGCGCGTATATACATGTGTACAAACACGTGCGTGCACGTACATGTACACACGCATATATATACATATATATATACTTATGTATGCATACCCATACACACATATACACCCACACACATACACACACACACACACACACATACAAAAACCTTCACATATACATATGCACACACATGCACACCTATACATACATGCCTGTATATTTACATACATTCCTGTATATATACAAACATGCATATACTCACACACGCACACACATACATATGCACACATGTACATACACACACACATACATGTATATATATATATATACACACATATATATATGTATATATATACATATATACACATATACACATATATACATACATACACACACGCCCACCCCCACCCCCAAACACACTCAGAAACACACGTATGCATATATATACACATATACATACACATGTGTTTTGTTTACGATTTTGAAAAATATTAAGATTAATAACATACTGATTTGAAGCGAAGAACATAAACATGATAAATGAAACACCATTACCCTGTTATATATTAATGTACTTATGTTAGCGCTAATCAATGTAAAAACGAGGTACAGGGTGTTTTGTTGAGAAATAATAATAATAATAATAATAATAATAATAATAATAATAATAATAATAATAACAATATACATGCTAATAAGGAGAAGGTCAGATATAAGGCAAAGCAGCTGGTGATACAAAGTAGCCTAAGCAGTAATTACTGAGAAGGAAAATATTAATCAACTATAGAAGGGGAAAAGGCAAGTTGTGGTGGATGAAGAAGTGAATATTATTCAGAGGATATTAGTAAAAAAAAAAGGGGGGGGGGGGTTAAAAAAATAATAACTATAATAATAGTAATGCTTGAAACCTAACCTAGTAGGAATGATGGAGCTAACGGTAATAAAAGAAGGTATGTTTCTTGAAGTGCTGACAGCGGTACGCCCTCTGAGTTATTTGGTTAACTAGGCGATTCTTGGAGAACAAGATATAAAAAAGCTCCAATTTACAAAGAGGGCAGAATTCCCTCCCCTTGACATAGGGAACTGAGGTGGCGAGCATGGACCATTCGAAAGAGAATTGTTATTGCAATCCTTCAGTTCCCAAATAAATTTACTTAGGCCAGTAGTGCTAGCTTTATTTCTATCTCTAAACGACGAATAATGATTCGAGATTCTCTTGGATACCTGTGTCGATGAACTACCTACATAATATGAGACATCAGTGTTAGATGTTACCTTGCATTGATACACTACATTTTTGGTCCTTGAATTCGCACTCAAAAACCTGATTCTATTAGGATTTAATTCCGAGATGCTAATCTTAATGCCAATCTTATTATTGTTACAGATATTTATGTGATTCCCAACATTCGACATACTACCTATACTAATATCTAACTGACTAATGCCATCATTTGTGTGCGTTAAATTGTTGGAGTAATTATTATTGCTACAAGTTTGAGCATTGCTAATATTACGGTTATGTCTACGATGGCCGTCTATAGATGAATCCAAAAACCTGAGATTATGGGAAGATATAATCTGTAACCCAAATCTAACCTTATGCGAGTTGATAATTGGGTAATAGTGGGAACCTTTAGGGAAGTTCCTACTCACCGCGTCTCGAAACTGTCGGACCAAATCTGATTTAACCTGCTTCCCAAACGGGAGGATGAGCCAGATATTCTTATTATTATCAACAGATCTAGATGTAGTATTAGAGTGGTTAAATAAGCAAGGATTTTTGAATTTGTTAAAGTATTTGGGGCCAGTTATGGCACTTCTCTTATGTGAGTTTTATTGACATGCGTTTTGCTCCATTTATTATTATTATTATTATTATTATTATTATTATTATTATATATATATATATATATATATATATATATACCCACCTTCCCCTCTTTCTCTCCCCCCATACCCACCTTCCCCCTCTCTTAATCCACCTTTCCTCTCTTATACCCACCCTCTCTCCTCTCTTCCTCTCCCCTCCCATACCCATCTTCCTCCTCTCTTACATCCACCTTCCCCTTCTCCCTCCTCGTCAACACCCTCTCATAAGCTCATCCCACCACACCCCAACACACCCCTACTCTACCTTCCCACTCCACCCCATCCAATTCCTTACACCCACCACCCACCCCTACCCACATACCCCACCCTACCCACAGACCCCTACCTCTAACCCACCCTCAGCCTAACCCACACTCCACCCATGCCTTCCCCACCTCCCAACACCCTCACATCACACCACACCAATACCCTCGCATCACACCACGCACACCACACCGATACCCTCGCATCACACCACGCACACACTACAACTGACCAACTACTTTCTCCCTTTCTCCCTTCCCCATTTTCACACTACATACGTCAAGATTACCAGCATTCTACCTCCCACACACAGCCCCTCGTTCCCGATCACCGTTTGTTATCTCCCCCTTTCTTAGCTCTCCTGAAATAAGAATTTCTAACTTCCGGTCAGTCATTGTTATGATCGGCCATTATTATGATTGACCGTTGACGGAACACTATTCAATTTTTTTTCTCCGTGTTTTTCTCCCTGTCTCCGTATTCTTTCTGTTGAAGAGCGTAGCTCGAAACGTCAAAGACTTTCCGTATTCCCGAGCGTCATACTAATATATACTTTTGTTATTTACACCACCTGTCCTCGTCTGTTGTTATTATTTGTATATTCTCCCATATATATATATATATATATACACAATGCATTGGCACAAGAGCTGATTTCTGCATGGAGATTATTAAGTAAAGGCTAGCATATTTAATGAAGTCAACCACAAGGTATTTTGGGAATGATTGAGATTATACTCGTAGCAATAAAAGAATCATTAGCGGTAATGAAAATACTTGTAAAATATGATAAGGGAGAGAAATCTGCAATTATTAATTCATTAATCATTAAATGGCGGCATACGTATCTTGTGCAATCGAATTTATGCACATACGCATGTACGTATACACACAAAAACGCGCGCACACGCGCACACATATGATGCACTCATACATATAACCATATATGTGGGTGCATGTATCATATGAATATATATACATATTTTGTACATGTATATATGCTTGTATATGCGTATACATACTTATGTATATACTGGTATATTAATTTATATCTATCTATCTATCTATCTATCTATCTATCTATCTATCTATCTATCTATCTATCTATATATATATATATATATATATATATATATATACATGAATATAAATATATCTAATATATATATATATTAGATATATTTATATGGATTTACATACGCAAACAAACCCCCCACACACAAACACACACATATGTATGTATATATATATATATGTGTGTATGTGTGTGTGTGTGTGTGTGTGTGTCTGTGTGTGTGTCTGTGTGTGTGTTTGTGTGCATAAATATATAAATGCATAAATATATGCTTAGATCCAAATACATTTACATAAAAATACATGCATTAATGTACCTAATTTAGTAAAATGTCTCGATGAAAAATAAAACAAGAATAATATGTATAGCAACACATAGAGTGTTTGATTTCGATCTATTTGTCTTGGTATACATATAAGTAATATACAGAAGCAAAATCGCTTATTAAGCATTTATTAAAACCAAAGAAATCCCATCATAAATACATCAATATAACATAAGAAGAATAGAAGACAAGAAAGATAGATATTAAAAGTATGGTATTACTGAAAGCTATAATTTATAAGGAATTAATAAGATTTAGGTAGAGAGATGAATGTTATAAATATTCGTTACGAACGCGAAACGTCTTTTAAGCTCAGTGTTAAAACATGATTGTTAAAGAAAATAGATAACATTTCTGAAAATGCATTTAAGAAAAACAAAAATGTTGTGGTTATATTCAATTAGGAATTAGAAATATTAAATTATTAGCACAATGTATATGCTATTTGTAAGGTATACACACGTTATACGTTATGTATGTATATATGCATGTATGAATAATCTCGTAAAAAGTTTCACGATACCTTACACATGGACAGATAAATATGAACAAACTCGTACATTTATACGTACGTATGTACATATATATGTATACGAGCTGATATCAAAACGTTCCCGGACTACTATTGCACACCAACAATGGCAGCATACGGTTGCGTGCACAGTGCGAGTTCGCAATGGCCTTCATAAGGCAGTGTGCCGAGTGACATCACTGTGGTTAGTTCGCGAGGTGTGAAATTTGTGTTTTCGTGATCAAGTGTATATTGTTGTCTGCGATTTTGTCATGGACAAGAACAAGGAGCCAACGTGAAATTTTGCATTAAACTTAGGAAGTCTACTACCGAGGCATTGAGCATGCTTCAGCAAGCTTACAGCGACAAGGCAGCGGGTCGTAAGCAATGTTTCAAGTGACACGGATGCTGTAAAAGCGGAAGAAAGTTCCTGTAAGTCGATAAGTGATTTGAAAGATCTGCCACAAGCGTCATCCTCAGAAATGTGGTATTGTGCATCGAGAATTGATCCCTCAGGGCCAGACAGTCAATCGAGAGTCGTTTTGAAGCGTATGGGGCAGGATATTCGGCGAAAACGACCTGATCTGGGGAGCGTGAAGAATTGGATTCTCCACGGAGCTCTCCTCACTGGTGAGTTTCTCGCCAAAAAACAACATGGCATTACTTCTGCATCCACCCTATTCGCCAGATTTAACACCTGTGGCCTTCCATATCTTCCCCAAGATGAAATTGCAGCTCAAAGGACACCGTTTTGACACCGTTGTCGAAATCCTGAGCGAATCGCAAAAGGTCCTCGACTAGCTTTTGGAAAATGATTTCCAGATTGGATTCCAAAAGTAGCAAAACGCTGGAACCGGTGTATTGCTGCTCAAGGCACTATTTTGATGATGTTAAAACTTAGGTAGATAAGTTTTTTTTTTATTAAACGTAACTTTTTAACACCATCCCGAATACACACACACACACACACACACACACACACACACACACACACACACACACACACACACACACACACACACACACACACACATATTTGTGTGTGTGTGTGTGAGTGTGTGTGTGTGTGTGTGTGTGTGTGTGTGTGTGTGTGTGTGTGAAAATCCGCGATGTAGAAAGAGTGGTGTATATTTTTTAAAATTATTTTTCTAATTTGTATTTATTTATTTTACCATAAATGCAAAACAACACCAGGGAGGAATCGACGTAACCGTAAATAATAAACCACGATAAGTAAACAGCGATATAGCGAGGGATTACAGTACACACACACAAAAAAAACACACACACATACAGACACACACACACACACATATATATACACATGTGTATGAGCGTGAGTGTGTCTGTATGGATTTGTGTGTGTTTGTACGTATGTGTATGCATATATATGCGTACATACATATGTTTATATCTCTCTCTCCCTCTCTATCTCAATATCTACCCCTCTCCCTCCTTCCCTCTCTCTCTATCCACCCCTCTCTACCCCTCTTTCCCTCTCTACCCCCTCCTTCCCTCTCTACCCCGCCTTCCCTTTCTACCCCTCCTTCCCTCTCTACGCCTCCTTCCCTCTCTATCCATTTATAAGTGTAGTGTGGTTAAGAATCTTGCTTCACAACCACATACTTTCGCGTTCAATCCCACTGCACACAATCTTGAGGAAATGTCTTTTCTACGATAAACGCGGGCCGACCAGTACCTCGTGACTAAATTTGCATGACGCAAGCCATGTACAAACGAGGGGTTGCTGAAAAGTTCCTAGCTTTAAGGATATCGCGAAAGGCTTGGCTGGAGGCCCAAGTTCTTTTACAGGGCTTAGAAAAACTGAAGGACCACTGCAATAAGTGTGTGAATCTGACAAGGGATATGTTGAATAAAATCATAATTAACGGATCCTCTTGAATTTTCCTTTGCTCAAAGCTAGGACATGCATACATACATACACACACACACACATATATATATATATATATATATATATATATATATATATATATATATATATGTATATATATATATATATATATATATATATGTGTGTGTGTGTGTGTGTGTGTGTGTTTGTGTGTGTGTCTGTGTGTGTGTGTGTGTACATATACACCATTATACCACGACCTATACACACTGTTGAATTCACTTTCTGTGGAAGAGCGTAGGCTCGAAACGTCAAAGACTTTTCCATTCTTCTCGAGCGTCAAACTAATACACCTAACTGTTGTTCCCTT